>NC_000081.6:9054778-9354778 GCF_000001635.26 Mus musculus
TTGACATAAATTACATGACTCACAGGTCTCAAGTTTTATTTTCTTTCACCATGTTCTCTCAGGTGATAGCTGTTTCTAAGGATGATCAAGATATCTGAGCCTACTTCTTTGTTTTACCCTAGAATCAGATTCTTACTTCCTTGTCCTTGGCCTTGGCCAAAGTCAGCTCTCAGGTCTATGCCTGAACTTACTTCTTTGTCATGGCCTAATGTCAGATTCCTGCCAAGCGGCACCCCAAAAGTCTTTTGTCACAGCAGATATACAACTGTGTTGCAAATAACTGTTGGTGGACCGGGGAGGGGGGGTGGAGGAGGGAGTGGGGGGATGGGGGGATGACACAGAGGTAAAGCTCTAGCTGTGAAGCTTGGTGAGCTGAGCTTGACCCGAGGGACCCACATGGTGGAAGAAGGAAACCGATTCCAGCAAGCTGTTCTCTGATCTTCACACATGTGCATGTGCAGGCCTACACACAGACACACACACACAGCTCTTGACAAACACTATCAGAGGAAAACTTAGGATTCCTGTTCTCCAAAACAACTAGTGGAGTTTTCTTTCCTGGAAATAGACAGCAGTGGTTAATCTCTGGAATTCCTGAAAAACACTGTAAGAGAACCCAATGGTGCTTTGGTCAGCCTGGTGGGACACAGAGGGACAGCCACTCTGTGTGCTTCTCTGCTACTCCAGCTTCTCTTATTTCCCTAAAACCAGACCCATCTGGACAGAATGGGATAAGTGGGTTCTGGTTTTAACAATGCTTCATGATGGTCACCCAGTTCTTTGTGCAGGGGGAGCCTGGAACAAAAACCCAGTTTGCTGTGTTGAGAAAAAAAAAATCTATATTTTGGCTTTAATGCAAATATCCAGGCATACGATTAAACAGTGCATATTTTCTCCCACTTAGGGCACTCAAAAACTTACTCAGCCTCCACTTCAAAATCTTTCATATGCCAAGGAAAAAACATTCAAATCTGTTCTGAAATTCCCTAATGCTGTTTCAAATTCAGGTAAGAACTGTTTCATTTACAAAATATTTAACTTCAATGTCTCCTATTGTTTTTGCTTTTGTTGTTATTTTTGTTTTCTGAGTTTTTATGTGCTTTATATGCATGATGTGTGTACCCAAAAAGACCAGAAGAGGGCACCAGATCCTTTGGGACTGGTGTTACAATAACTATCAATGTGAATGCTGGGAATAGAAGTTGGGTCCTCCCTCAACAGAGGAATGGATACAGAAAATGTGGTACATTCACACAATGGAGTACTACTCAGCTATTAAAAAACAATGAATTTATGAAATTCCTAGGCAAATGGATGTATCTGGAGGATATCATCCTGAGTGAGGTAACCCAATCACAAAAGAAGTCATTAGATATGCACTCACTGATAAGTGGATATTAGCTCAGAAACTTAGAATACCCAAGATACAATTTGCAAAACACAAGAAAATCAAAAAGAAGGAAGACCAGCACGTGGATACTTCATTCCTCCTTAGAATAGGGTACAAAATATCCATGGAAGGAGTTACAGAGACAAAGTTTGGAGCTAAGACAAAAGGATGAACTATCCAGAGATATTGCTGATATAGCTGTCTCTTGTGAGGCTATGCCAGTGCCTGGCAAACACAGAAGTGGATGCTCACAGTCATCTATAGGATGGAAAACAGGTCCCCCAATGGAGAAGCTAGAGAAAGCACCCAAGGAGCTGAAGGGGTCTGCAACCCTATAGATGGAACAACAATATGAACTAACCAGTACCCCCAGAGCTTGTGTCTCTAGCTGCATATGTATCAGAAGATGGCCTAGTCGGCCATCACTGGAAAGAGAGGCCCTTAGGTCTTGCAAACTTTATATGCCCCAGTACAGAAGAACACCAGGGCCAAGAAGTGGGAGTGGGTGGGTAGGGGAGCAGGGTGCGGGGAGGGTATAGGGGACTTTCAGGATAGCATTTGAAATGTAAATGAAGAAAATATCTAATAAAATTTTTTTTTAAAAAAAGAAGAAGTTGGGTCCTCTGGAACAGTGGACAGCACTCTGAATCCCTGAGTTATCGCTCCAGCCCCTTGTCTCTTATTTCTAATGACATTTATTTAATATCCACACAGTTTAAAAAGCCTATAGCCCACTATTGAAAAAAGTTTTGACAAGGATTAAAACATATAATAAACTTTAAAATTACTGGCTTAATACTATGGAAAAGTAAATTAGGTGGCTTTAATCTATTCAAACAGTTTGACCTTTAAAGTGTAAGGTAAGAAGATATAGCAAACAAGTTTCATTGCAGAGAAAGCAATCTTACATATTTTTTCTCCTGTATTTCTTTGAAACAGACTCTATTGAAAACATATCCCTAGTCGAATCAGCTGCTGCTTTTTCCTCCAAACCATCACAAAAATGCTTGCTTGAGAAGATTGATGTTATAACAGGAGAAGAAACTGAACATAATGTGTTAAAGGTTTGTATGATACACACACACACACACACACACACACACACACACACACACACACATATAGCTTTCCCTCGTCTTATATAGACTAAAGCTGACATCAGCAGAGACGTCAAAAATAGCTAGGAATAGATAGAAATGGTTTCATGATGACTAAGTTGCTTGAATAAAAACTGTTTGAGGCTTGTCACATCACTGTTAAACTAAGATGGTGTTATTTTCTTATCTCTGTGTGTATGGGCATGCATGTGTTTGTATTTGTGTGTGTGTGTTTGCTTGTGTGTGTGTGGGGAGGGGGCTTACAACCACTCACTCTTGTCCTCTAAGAAGAAAGAGGCAGGGATCCTAACTTTAGAATCCTTTTGCCTCAGCTTCCTGAGTTCTGGGGTTATGTATACAGTGGCTAGGATCCTGTCTTATAACTTCAGGCCTCCACTTTATCTCTCATGTCTGCTCTCACAACCAGTGCCGTTACTATGAGCAAATCTAATACTGAAAGATGACTTGATTCAAGTTTGTTTGTTTGTTTGTTAAAGTGTAGACTTTCACATAAATCAAGAACCTCGCAGTATCTAACTCAGTGCTGAGTGGTGTTAGGGTCCTCACTGTGACCTCATTGTTTGTTTAAAGGCACTATACGCCCTTTACCCTTTCCTTCTTCTCCCACACTCTCAACTCCCCATCATCTCCACTGTGACTCAAGGATACTTTCAGTCTAAGCAAGCACATCTCAAATATAGTTCTGGCCTAACTGAACCAGGGGTCAATCGTTGGCTCACTTTTCATCCAGATGTACCAACGACTTCATATTCATGGGCATAGTTGAGAACTGGCAACCACTACATCACCACAAGGGACCCTGTGCTATCATGTCATAGCTCTCCATGTCTGTTTGTGGTGCTTGAAACATTTCAGCATGCAAATCACTCCATAATTCATTTCTTTCAAATAACATTATGTGGCCAAAATAATATCAAGTTTAATGCATTTATTGGCATAAAGAGACATATTAGATAAGAAGGCATATTAGATAAAGAGACATATTAGATAAGAAGGCAGCATGTATACACAGTATCCTATAGTTTTATACAAAGATGAGAACATGTATGTATGTATGTATGTATGTATGTATGTCTACAAACATGAATAAATAAAATGCAACAGTTGCCACCTATTACAGAAGTCGAATATGGAAAGCCAAGGTTGGAACCCTTTTCATTCCTATTCTATGAATTTACAGTTTGAACTATTCAGGGATTGCATGTTCTAGAAAGTTAAATAAATCTCAAACTCTAGTTTATTTATCATTAACAAAATGATTTAATACAAGATAAGCCAGGCCTAATAGTGTCAGGGCACAAGAAAGAATTTAATCTGAAAAAAATTGATGTGTTGGACATTTATAAAAACTGTCATTTAGATCAACTGCAAGATCTTTGTATTCAACAAAGCCACAGAATCCTGGAGTGAAAGAGGCCAAGGGATTTTGCGACTGAACGACACGGCCGGCCGAGAGTGTGGAACACTGCAGTCAAGACTAAGTAAGGAACAATTTAGAGTAAGCCATGGTTTCTCAGGGTAAAATGTCTCATGTGAACATAACTGCTTTCTGTAGATAAACCCGAGGGTGGACTACAATGTTTCTAATGTACACTAGGAGATCACTTGTCAGACAGCACAGGCAGGGTTCCAGTTTTCATCCCACCACTGACTAGTGACCTCAAAGAAATGACTTGCCCTTAAGAATTCAGAGTGTGAATAATTTAGTCTGTGGCTTATTTGGTGTTTGTGAGATTTATGGAGAGACTGTAATTCAAATCTCTTTGAGCAACTGTGGACGTTTGATGAGGAGCTGTGTGCAAAGCCCCTGTGTCACTGCGAAGCAAGCGCACACCTGAACAGTGGTATCACTGGTATTGGAAAAGGGTATAAAGCGGACAACTCTGTGAGGGTAGAGTTTGGGGGGAAGAAATACCAGACACGTCATAGATCGTTGGTATCTGAATACAGCATGGAGCTGGGACGGAGGGTCCGTGTCTGTGGAACTAAGTGTATGACTTCTCTGTCCTATGGCAGATGGGTGGACAGAAGCCAGGGAGAGATTTTTATATGTTTTGCATCCAAAGGGCACAAATGGGTTTTGTTCAGAGGCCTGGATTGCAAGTGAGCTTGGGCAGAGGGCTGGTGTGGTGGATTCTCTTGCTGGGCAATTCTGAGAAGTTCAAGTTTTAAAGGAACCACACACAGAATCTGGACCTGGGCATGTGAGGGTTTGTTGCCTTTCAAATGTCAAGCTCAAAGAATGGGAAGGGATAGAATTCAGATCAAAAGAACAGGAACAAGGTCTTCAACCTTGCAATGGACACACAGGTTGCTACATAATGCAACCAAGCGACATTTTCCAGGCAGTGCTGGTTGCTGTCTACTCTGGTTTAATTCTACTGCTTGCCAGAAAAAAAAAAAAAAAATTAAACCCAAGATTTCCAAACAACATTTGTTGTTGTTGTATGAGTAATATGGGCTCACTATAGAAAGCGGAAAAAAAATTCAAGCAAAGAATAGATAAGATCACATTAGGGCCTACCTTCTAGGAACTGTCTGGTAATGCATTCTATGGGTGCCAGTCTCTGTACACGTCTATGTCACTGTCTAATTTGTCGTTTAGGGTGATATGCTGATCTGGCCTTTTCTATATAGTATTCCATGATCATCTCCCCATATGAGTATCTCTCCCCAGAATTTTTAAAAAGATTTATTTATCTTATGTATGTGAGTGCCTGGTCTGCATGTATACTTCCATGCCAGAAGAGGGCATCAGATCCCATTACAGATGGTTGTGGGATTTAAACTCAGAACCTCTAGTAAGAGCAGTCAGTGTTCTTAATGGCTGAGCCATCTCTCCACCTCTCCCTTCAGTATTGTTAATGGATTTGTAGTATTCTCTCTCATGGCTGAGATGTATGTTATCTGATTCAATGTTTTGACCCTTAAAACATTTTGTTTCTGTTTTTCTTCTCATCATAAACATTTCTCAGATAATCGTCACATCACCAGATCTTTTTTTTAAAGACTTATTTATTTTTTATATGAGTACACTGTAGCTGTCACCACCAGAAGAGAGTGTCGGATCCCATTACAGATGGTTGTGCGTCACCATGTGGTTGCTGGGAATTTAACTCAGGACCTCTGGAAGAGCAGTCAGTGCTCTTAAGTGCTGAGCCATCTCTACAGCCACATGTCACCAGATCTTATAGGAAGCCCCTCAAATTTAATAATTTAAACATTCTAGAAAAAAAATATATAATTTTAGCACTGAAACTAAAGTAGAAGATAAACTTCTACTTTCCCCTGACATAAGGCCCAATTTGAAAACCCAGTTTTCATCTAGTTCCATTACCACTCCCTAGTAAAAACTCGGCTTGAGAGACAGCTACGGGATTAACTTTTCCTTCAAAAACTTGCTTTACAGGTTAAGACATTGTGAACTCCAATCTGACTTGTTATTCTTGCTCCTGCCCCAGTCATGCGCAACCAAGGCAGTCTGAGGCTGGTCCTCAACAGCAGACTCTGGGCTCAGATGAAGATTCAAAGAGCAAGTCAGAAAAATTTGCGAATAACTGCGACTGATTTAGAAGACGATGGTATAAAAATATTTTTAATTCAGGTAAGTTACAGATTTCAGTGATGACTGGTTATGACTTATATAATAATGAGCCTTTTCCTAATTCATTTTTCCATTTGGTTGTGATAATTATTATGGCATGCAAAGAAATCAGCCATCATTATGGTTATTGACAGTCTAATATGGCCCAATGTCTATTCAACTTGACACGAAAGTCAGTATTAATCAATTAGTCCTTATTCTAAGACACTTGGATGTCTTTTCCTATCATTTCCTTTTTTAAAATTATGTTAACAAGCATCTAAGTTTCCAGTGACTACCTTGTGAGAATTGGCCCCTAGGAAGTTGTACCCTGTCACTCACCCAAAGACAGAGGAGGCTTGGTCACAGCCAAGGAGCTAGCGTGGAATGGAAAAGCACAGGACACACATCACAGCCAGTGCAACAGCAGATTCTGATTCTGAACATGAGTACATCTCCTGGGTAACGGGGTAGAAGCGCAGTCGAGCTGTTTGTTCCCTGCGGCAGGAATGCCTGACCTCAAATACAAGCTACAGATACAAGAGAGCTGCCAAGAACAAAGCCTTCTTTTCCCCACCCCCCAACCTCCAACCTCTGGCTGGGTTTCCCCCATAGCCTGAGACTGGGAAGACTTGAAAAAATATGAGTATCTAAATGCTGTTGGAGTAGGTGATAATATAATTGGTTAGGCTCCTACTAAATAATGGAGAAAGAATGGTATGTGATGATACCAAAAAATTAGAATAAGATAGTAACTCCTGCTTGTCACATAAGGACATATACTCCTGCGGCACAGTGGTTTTCAGTGGGTAACGCATTCTGTCTCTGAGACTGACCCTGAAGTTGACTCTATCCACCATCACCACAGTGCTGCCCCACACTGGCTTTTAACTGTGGCCCATTTACAAGAGATAAACACCCAACACAATGAAAATAATTTATTGTGATCACCATCAATATTGTAACATTGTACCAAAAGGCTAAGCATCCTTGATTTAAAACATTGGGATCCAAAATGCTCCCAACTCCAGCATGTTATGAAGCTCAACATGGAGATTTCCACATCTGACCTTGTGTGGTGGGTTCCAGTCAACAAACAAGGCACACTAAAATATTGCAGAAAATTTCCTACAGGTAGTGTATGCAAGGTGTGTATGAGCCATAAATGCATTCTCTGGTTAGCCTTGGGCCCCACCCACAAAATAATTTCACTATGTATGTGTAAAATGTTTATTATAAAACCAGGAAAAAAACCAAATACATACATATCTACATTGTATTAACTGCCTGACCTCCAGACAAGTTGTTTAGCATTCATTAAACTAACTCACAGGGAAAGTGGAGGCAGTAACAGTATACTTTATAAAGCTGCTGAGATCAAACAGCTAACATGATTACAAAATATTAATCTTTCTTACTGTAAGTGAGGGCTTCCATGCTGTAACTTAGGCGTGCCCTTTTATTCTTTTCAGTCACAAGTTTTTCATTTGTAAAGGGAAGAGGGACGAATATCTTGGTACTTCTTGTTTTGCTAATCTGAATGGACTAAAGACACAACGGCTATGGCTCTGCCAATAGTAAATGACGCTGCTATCATTTTATATTAATGGCAACCAAAAATGAGCTTGGGGAGGTTTTGAGAAGTCTGATGTCTGAAAGTGTGACCCGTTGGCTGGAACTTCGCTTCTCCACAAAGCTATGTGGGTTGGAGGGTGGGTAGGTAAAGTGATGGACAGAGCCCTTAAACTTACAGTGGTCTACAGCATAAGGCAGCAGAGGAAGGACTAGCTTGAAGATGTAAATTCAAACAGGATTCCTGAATGCCAAAACTCTGTTTTCTCCATTTAAAATGTATGGGTTGAGAGCCCATTACTTTACTCACGTTGAGATACAATTTGGTGCAAAGTGAATTGGCATCATTTTCTAAACACGTTGGGCTGTTGGTATTTATTTACCTTCCAGATGTATGTAACGGAATCTCTTCCTTTATAAACAGCGAGAGATCAAAAGGATGTAAGCACGGCTGTACTCATTCACTACTTACAGTCTTAACAACTTAACTTTTCTCTTGAAGGCTAGTGCCAAAGATACAGGCTTTCTGTATGCAGCAATCCACCACCGTCTGGTCGCGCTTCGAAGCCTCGCTAAGCAGGGTGACGGTGGTCCAGCCGAAAGCCAGTCCGATACAGCCCTCCCTCAGCTCAATGGCGAGAGCTGTGACGAGGATGAGGATGAGATCGCACAAGTCACTAAAAATGGATCAGGTAAATAATTCTTGTTTCGTTGAGTCAGAGCCTAAAAGCAATGCTGCAAGCACAGTCCAGCGTATTGAATAGGCTCTTCAGCTGCTTTAAGTGAGAGGTGGGTGCAGCCTCGCTGTTTGGACCCAGGAGTGGGTTAGATCCGTCTTTTATGAGTAGTCTTCTAGTTAGCATCCCTGAGATATCCATAAGTCATTTACCTATAAATTCCATAAAAGACTATTTCACAATTTAAAGAAGTACATTGCTGCCTTGAAAGTAACCACTACTCAGGCTTATCTCTCCATGGTCCTGTCTATTATTGGCTATAGGTGGAGGAATTAGCAATGTATGAAGTGAGGATCCAGGTAAATCTAAAGTCCTGAAAATCATATTTTTTCCCGTTTTGGAATTTGATTGCTTTAGAGAAATATCTAAATTGTATAAGTATTATCTGCAAGGTCCTCCTTTGACTAGGGCAAAAAAAAAAAAAAAAAAAAAAAAAAAAAAAAAGAAAAGAAAACTTTTCAAAGCTGGGTCAGGATTTACAAATAAACTAAGGCTGAAACTGAATTAGGAATGAACAGATTTTTAGAGTTTACTGCTTGTCCTGAAGTGTGGGTCTAAAAGTACCAACATCATTGTTGGTGGAGGTGGTGCCAAAGACCTCAAAAGCGCTGCTCTGTTCTATGGATGCAACTAATCTAATAGAGTCACACAGTCATTTTCAGTGACAATTTCACTTACTCTGAATTCCATTTATGAGTTCTTGACACCATAAAATGATAATACAATGAGCATTCCCAACTTTCAATCATTTTAAAAATCTTAAAACTGCTTTTAAATTATATGTTATTTAAAAATTATCAAAGAACATATAAAACAGGATGAAAGAGTTTGCTTAATATTAAAATTATCATTAAAAGAAAAATTGTACCATATGTGCAGCTTAGGATCACACATATAGTTGCTTGATTCAGTAAGCCAGAGAATTACAGGAGTTGGTTTTCTACTTTAAACAAATCTATTGAGCAGAAGGTTTATGATTCTCAAAATCTATAAAAGGAATAAGTAAATTATCTTTTATATTACTGTGTTTATATTGTCCACAATAAAATGAAGTCTATTATAAATGTCAACTTGGAATAGAGACAAAATGGCAAGATTTAATCAATGAGACACAGTCATGAAACTTTTACTTTCAGAAGGGGTTGATATGCAACCATCTTACTGCTAAATCAATGGCAACAATATACTGCAACTGTCAACCATGGTACCCTCTTCTCCTCTGATGTTTCCCCCTTTGCCCAGCATCTTCTTCAGGATGTGTTGCAATTGATGCTACAATGTTATGAAAGCTATAAAATGTATGTTTGGACTTTGTTGCCCATGAATTAAATAACATTTTACTTGTCAGAAAATGCCACCTTTAAAATGATTAGTAACATTGTTGGTGAGATGCCCAGCATGCAAAGCATGTGTCAAGCAAGCCTGACAATGGGAGTTTGAGCCCCAGCACACATTTGAAGGGGGACACAGAGAACCAGCACCACTAAGTTATCCTCTGGCCTCTTTACATATGCCTTGCACATGTGTGCTCCCCATCACACACACTCGATGGTGATGATGATGATGATAAATCCAAAAGCTTGAAAAAGAATACACATATATTAAAACCAACTACACTTGCTAAAGGGTGGGAGTAAAAATTATTAGCAATATTTTGGAATGTTAATTATAAAACACACATTTTTATCCTTCATTTCTTTATCACCAAGCTACTTATGCTTATCTGCATTTGATATTGAGTCTAAATATCATACTGTGTAATAAAATATTTTAAATTTATCACAGATCCTTCAAGGTGGAGCCACAGACAGTCAATTGTCTGTTCATAAACCCTCTCTGCTATAAACATGACATCTACAGAAAGAGTGGCCACTCTATTGAAAGGCAAGACCATCCTAACTGAGAAGACTCTACTCATTCATACCTTAAAGAGTTTTTTTAATTAAAGAAACAAACACAATTTATTGTAATTAAAAGTTTTAAGTTTTCATTATTGTGGACAGAATTTAAGAAATGGCCTTCAGAATTTATCCTTTTGTGGATTACTCTAGAATAAGATTTGATAACTAATTTGGTCTATTCATTACACTGACAGATATATTAATTAAAAGTACAAATTGTCATCTTTGATAAATCTTTGATACATACCTAAAGTATTTATTTTAAGTCACATATTGTCTGGCTATAAAATATAGAATATAGAATATATAGAATATAGAATATTTTACTAAATTTACAGTAATCTCTTTGGAAAATACCATAACTGCAAGGCATTTTATTAAACCATGTGTATATTCTGAGAAATTTGTATTTTCACTTACACTTTGAATTTCCTAATACACACAAGAATTCTTTTACAAGAGTGCCCATTCATGGACTTTTATCCATTGCATCTTATGTATTTGACTCAAAGTCAGCTCACAAGAGTTGATGAATAATTGAACAAAATGTATTACCTATGTGTCAAAAAATGTACAGAAACCAAATATCAATGTGCTTTATTTAGGTGGTCGTCTTAATAGTCTAGTAGGTGTAAGGCTATGGTAGAAGCCATTTTTTAACAAATGTCTCCTATATATATGGGCAAATGAGTATCTCAAATTCCATCATTATGATATAGTAATTTTAATAATTGTTAGCAGATGCTTTATACCTTTTTGATATTTCAGAGACATTTTATGAATCATGCATGAAAATCCATGTCAGAATTGAGGGCAATATTTTATTTTATTAGTAGCCCCAAACAATCTCATTACAGGATAAAGATTCAAGGTCATAAATGATTTTGGATGTGTTCTGAATCTTGATATGCTTGTAATAAGCCTGAGACTTTACAAACTGTTACACTGAGGAAAATATTCTTTGAAAGCATACATATGAATATATATTTTAAAAGTTGACAATGCTTTATTGCCTCCATACAACAGAAGTATCCGCATGTGCCTATCTATTAATCAAATCTCAGCTTAAATCTGAAAGTCTGGCATACAATCGCTGAGTAAGGTCTTTTAGAGTAGGATTTAATTAATATGTTCAGAAGAAGATAGAAAAGGTATCAGAAGAAGAGAGAAAGACTTGCCATCAGGAAAAGGAGTAAACGCAGATGATTAAGATGATCTCCCCTCCCTCCCACTCTGTGGCAGAATACAAATCATAGGATGAGTCTAACAAGAAGCATCATCAGAGAGGCATTTGAAGAAGATATGAAAGTACTGCTTCACCCATAGGATGTTAGCTTTGAGGGAACATTCTGATTGTATGGTGATTTTTAAAGTGAAGCAGAGAACAGAGGTCTTCTCTATCCCTTGGCATGTTTCTTCTTGGTCCCATACTGGAAATGAAATGAAGTAAAAAAAAAAAAATTGTGTGTTCCAAATACTTTAATAGAAGTTGAGTCGACTGATTTTCTTTGGTCTTCTGTACAGATGGCAAATGAGAAAGAGACTTACTTGTAACCCATACAGAAATGCCAGGAGGTGCCCAAGTAGGTTAGAATGTCAGCATGGCAGAGAGACAGTGTCAACCTCAGGGTCATGAAACGGTGACAAGGAGCAGAGACATGACATACATTGCAAGAGTCCTCCATCTTTTTTTTTTTTGTTGTTGTTGTTTGTTTGTTTGTTTTGTTTTTTTTTTCGAGACAGGGTTTCTCTGTGTAGCCTTGGCTGTCCTGGAACTCACTTTGTAGACCAGGCTGGCCTCAAACTCAGAAATCTGCCTGCCTCTGCCTCTGCCTCCCGAGTGCTGGGATTAAAGGTGTGTGCCACCACGCCCGGCTGAGTCCTCCATCTTGATTAGGAGAAACATTTCCTAGATTTTCTTTATCTTGTATTTTCATCTAGCCTCCTCCTGCCCCCACTTTTTGGGTCTTCTACACTCTTTGTCTCCTTTCAATGTGAAGCAATCAACTATACAATAATATTCATTTTCATAAGTTATTCAGACAGGTGAGTGCAAATCTTACATTCTGGATTTCCATATAAGCTATTTTTTATTAAAATCTGATAAACTGATTTCCAAATTTATTACATATGTATCTAAATTTATATTGAATTATATATCTTATATAAAGATAATCTAAATATTGTCTTTCAATAGTATTTACTCTAATTGTTTAGCATAATTGATGAATCATTAAAACATTTCCTGCTACAAAATATTATCTTACATCCTTTGTGTTGCTGTGATACAGAATCAGAATCAAGGGTACTTACAGAAGGAAGAGTGATTTGGGTTTACAGTTACAGAGAAAGAACACACAACGATGGGGAAGCCTTGCAGGCAGGCAGGCAGCGCAGGAAGCTAGGAGTTCACATCTCCAGCCACACATGGAAAACAGCGAACCAGAAGTAAGATCAGGCTATAAACCTTCAAAGCCAGTGACACACTTCCTAAAGGTTCTATCCCAGTGTCACCAACCAGAGACTAAGTGTTCACACACCTGAACCTACGGGGACATTTATCAAACCACCACACACATTGATTATTATCAAAGATGCCCTTCAACCACAGGGAAAAATAGCTCTTCAAGTCCTAGACTGTATGAATATTATGAAGAGGGGAATGCATCTTTCACAGAGTGACATGTGCATGAGTGTTGTCGAGTCTGGGAAGAGTACATTTAAGACCTTTGGAAATCTCCAAGCTGCAGATATCAGTGATAGACAGTGTTTTCATAAAATGTTAGGAAGAGTAGTATTAGCTTTTAGGGTGCAAGTATCATGTAGTTGCATGGATCATTCATTAGAAAGCCATATTGGCTTTGCCATATTATCCCAGTGGTATTAGAGTTTAAAATTTGCTATCTTTAAAATTTCACTTTTGTGTGAGAGTGTAACTGATACCCAGTCCAGTGAGTTCCAGGAGTTTTGTGTTTTTGCATTAGTTAGATCATACCTCCAGTGTATACTCTACTATACTGATTACTTTTTTTTATATCAGACTTCTTCTAGTTATCAAACTGGAATATGAGAATACAATAGGGTGTCTAAGAGAGTATTTGTAAACCTTAGTAATGGTGGAATTATTTAGACGATTGAGGAATGGTCTCGCCTAGTAAGGTCCTGATGATTTGATAGGATTCTCACTAGAATATTACTAGGATTTTAAAATTTCTACCATCTATTGGATAAAAGCTATTTCACGATGATCTTAGTTTGTATCTTTCTGATTTTTAATATGACTGAACATTTCTTCAGGGGTTTATTTATTGCATGTCTTTTAAGAAATCTTTTAATGACTTTGCAAAGCTAATTATGCCATCTTTGCTGCTTTCTAGTATATATCGCATAAAAGCCAAGCTCCTTGGTGTGGTCATAACACTTGGCATTAGCTTTCCCCATCGCCTCCCAGTGTTGTCTACTGCTCACAGTTCACAAGGAATTCTAAGTTGCTTCGCCACTGGGTCTCGACACATTTGTTTATGTTACTTCTTCTGCAGAAACCCTTTCTCATTCTTGATGGCTCTACTATTTTACTGTTACTTTAGGGCATTCTTCTAAATGTGCTCCTCTTAATTCTTATAAAGCACTCTAAAATTCTACTATTGTTTGACCTCTTATCATTCAATTTCTAGCACCTGATAGGATGTTCTACTCAAATAGAATTTTGTGTCCACTGACAACATGTACATTTGAACTGAAGTGACATCATCCTATATAGTAAGCTATAAATAAAGATTTGAAGTTCAGAAGAACGGTATGAGCTAAAGATGTTGGTAATAGCTGAAGTCATTTAAGGCAAAGGGAGCTAATAAGTCTCGGGTCTAATTTACAGTGGACACAGGGTTAGGTATTTATCCATTTCCGTACAACTTTACAAGGTAGCTACTGTTGATAAATAAGACAATCGGCTCAGAAAGGTTAGGCAACCAGTTCAAGGTTCACAAAGTAAATACACAGCAAAGTTGCGATTTGATACAGTCCTTCAAAGCCCAAACTCTTCATTACACAACAGAGAGTGGAGTAGGGGTGGAAAATGACCAGGGAGAAGGCTAGAGGAGACAAGGGCAGGAGCTACATCCAAGAGAAGGGTCTAGAAAGAGGGGGACTGAAAGGAAGAAGGAATGCCATTAGGGACTGCTGGCATGCAGCAACAGAAAGAATGGAGGCACTTCTGCGCTTCACAAACCCCAGTGGTTTAAGAGTTAAATGGGCTCTTCTGAACAGCCACCTGCTCATTTGGTAACTTTGCAAATAGTGGCTAAGTAAGCACAGGAAGGAGATGAAACCCTTGGCAGTTCCCTCAACTGACCGCCCCCAGCCTGCCCTGTTTCCCACCCCCAAAAAAGGTTGGCTGCAAGAATGAACCGATTATTCTGTCCTGAACCTGTATCAGTGGTTCTCCACCTTCTTAACGCTGCAACCCTTTAATACAGTTCCTCATGTTGTGGTGACCCCCAACCATAGTTACTTGGCCATCATTAGGAAGAGAGCACCCTCGGTCTAGCAAACTTTATATGCCCCAGTACAGGGGAAAGCCAGCGCCAAGAAGTGGGAATGGGTGGGTAGGGGATCAGGGCAGGGGGAGGGAGGAGGGTATAGGGGGACTTTTGGGATAGCATTTGAAATGTAAATGAAGAAAATAGCCAATAAAAAATAAAAACAAAACAACAAAAAAAACTTACTCCTAAGTTAAAAAAAAAAGAATAGTGAGAAATTGGTTATGATACCAAAAAAAAAAAAAAAAAAAAGAATTGTAAGTTTGCTACTGTGATGAAACATAATGAACATATCGGATATACATACATCGGATATATGACCCAGAGGTTGAGAACCGCTGAATATATCAGTAAGTGGGAGTTAGGGAACAGGTAAACAACTGGGGTGTAGAAGGCTCTTTCAATCTTTAAAGTTTTAAATGTCCTAGACATGGGAATCTTAAGGACTGAAGTGGAAAACCCAGCAGGGGTTTTCCTGAGAGAATTCAAGACACATCCGAGAGGATGGTGTAATGAAGCAATGTTTTGGAAGAGGCAGAAGAAAGGATCCAAAATAAGATTTGACTAGGATATCCCATTGAGATGTTTCCAGCTAGAAGTGGGAGTCAAAAGTGTAGTTTTCTGTGACGTGAAAGAGAAAACAGGTTCGATATCACAGAGGCATCTGAGTGTCACAAACATGAAATAGCATGCCCGGAATCCAGAGGCCACTTACTGGGAGTGCCAGGATCGCAAAGGAAAGGACGCCACAGCAAGGACCTCAGGGCAGTGGCCACCTACCCTGTCTTATGACTTTCCCTTCATTGTAGCTTTCCCTTTTATTCTTAATCAGCCTACATCTCTATGGTTGTGTAACTGTTCCCACAGACTCAGTAACTTCCCTTGCTCTAGCTTCAAGGACTACCTACCCAACATTCCAAAGTCAGATCAATAATCATCAAACACTGCTCTGAGCTTGCCTACAGGATAAAGTGCAAAACATTTTTAACCCTTCAGTCTGGTCCTACACAGCTTTCCAACCTTATCTCGCGGTCTAGACAGACACACAGGACTAGACAAGACTCCTTCCCTCATTATCCTCCTCCTTTCTCCCTGACAGCACTGCCTCTCTAGGCTGGTGGTCTTTTGGTGGTCACCGGAGCTCGGGCTAATGCTCTGTGATCCTTCTCGGTTAGCTCTAATTCCTCTCTAATAAAGGGCTCGGCATCTTTATTTGCCATCAGGCCCTGCAAAACGAAGCCGTTTGGAGCGAGGTCACCGCCCCCAGCTCTTACTCCAGCGACGGCCACATCAGCCATCCAGCAGACACTGGTTAAAATTTACCCTAGACGAGCATGACCAACTACCCAGAAAGCAAGCAAAAATGAAAGCAACTAGAGGAAGATGCGCAAGAAACTTGCTTTCCCGCCAGGCGCTCAAAACTCCGCCTGCACCCCCAACGCCGCCCAGACCAGTTCCAACTGGATTTCTTCGGGCAGCTCGAAAGCCAAATAGAATTTCGTCCCTTTCCCAGCCCCAGCCAATCCCCGCAGCCCCTCGGGCTCCCAAACCTTCCCGACCTCTGATTAGCTGACAGATCTGGCCCGGGGGCGGGCTTAGAGCGGCCTCCCTGAAAGGGTGAAGAGGGAGGTGGGGCCGGGCCGAGAGGCCACTGCGCAGGCGCCCAAGAAAACGGATAAACAAACAAATAAAACCCACTGCCCGGGGGCCAGCCCGGATCCCCGCCTCCCGGGGCCTCCCGGGGCCTCTCCGCCCTCGCGTGCGTCTGGGCACGTCCCCCCCCCCCCCGGCGCGTTCCACGCACGTCCCCGCACTTAACCTGTGCGCGGCCGGCGCGGTGCTGGCGGCAGGGAGCGCGAGCCTGCACCCGCGGCCCCGCGGATCATGACTTGCTACCGGGGCTTCCTGCTGGGCAGCTGCCGGCGCGTGGCGGGTGGCCGCGCGGCTCTGCGGGGTTCGGGCTCGGGCGCGGACGGCCGGCGGCACTTGGGGCACGGGCAGCCGCGCGAGCTGGCGGGCGGTGGTAGCCCCGCCGACGGCGGCTTCCGCCCCTCGCGGGTGGTGGTGGTGGCGAAAACCACCCGCTACGAGTTCGAGCAGCAGCGGTACCGCTACGCGGAGCTCTCGGAGGAGGACCTGAAGCAGCTGGTGGGTCCTGGCGGGGGACGGCCGGTACTCGGGGTGGGGGTGGGGGGCGACGGGCCACAGGACACCCCCAAAGCCCGACAACCTTCCTCCGATTGCCTGTGGGGCCCCTCGGGCATGGGACTGGGGCGCCCTGAGCCTGCCTTAGAGGGGGCTCCTGGGACCGGGACTTGGGAAGCCACGTGTGTCCTCGCCCCCGCCTCGGTAGCACGGACTCCCATCGCTGAGAAGATGAGGGTTGTTCGCCCTGTTTGTCCTGGGGACCTCTCCCCAGACCACCGGGAGAAAGGAAATTCTCCAGCACAGCCACTGGTGGCGGAGAGAGGGCCGAAGTGCCGCGGTCACACCCCCTTCTCGCCTGGGGACAGAGGCCTGGCCAGGGAAAGCCCTGCTGGATTGTGGTCGCCTGTCCCTTCAGGGTCTCTTACTGCTTGAAAAGCAAGCACCTGGGACAGCGAGGCAGGAAAGCTGACCCGAGATGGGTTTTTGTGTTGGAAGGTCAGAAAAGGAACAAGTATGCCGGCTAATGGGGAGAAGGCATGAACCCTGAAGTAACAGGGCCTCCGCCATACACCGTGTTTGGTGTATTTACTAATAGCGTTGCCAGGTATGCCATGCGTGTGTGTGTGTGGGAAGGATTAAACCCAGAGTTCGAGCTTCCCCATTTTTGAAAAAAAAAATTGATTTTGTGCTACCCAGTAACTTTTGGGAAATGGGCTGTTAGCAATTTATTTAGGAACCCCCCCCCCCACAGTTATGCCTGTAATTGTTGACTCCAGACACCCGAAGGCTTTAGACTGAATTGTATATAAGCATTACTAAGTTATGTACAAGAATAAGTAGGCTGGCTGTTCTAAAATGATGCCCTTACCTTCACATTTTTATTTTAGACACAGGGGAAACAAATTGTAAATCCTTGCCTAGCTGCTGCATCTTGTCAGTATTGTTTGGCAAGTTGACAAGGTAGAAATCAGTGCAAATTTTTCTCTTTCCCCCAAGTGTTTGAAAGTATTTCTAGAAAACATTTGCAGTCTTTAGTAGAGTATCAGCCGTTTGGCTGGCGTAGTTTGTGTAGTTGAGTGAAATGAATGCAATGAAGTGGGGGGGATTGTGGGCTAGATGAGAGTACTTTGTTTCTATTTTGGAAAAAGAGGCGTGTCCTTTTGGTTACATGCCCGACTCTGCAAGGTTCACCTTTTAGAAATTGTGAAATATCATGTATGCTTAGTCTCACACAATTTTATCTGAGCGTCTCTGGATTTAAAATAGTACACACAAGAAAAAGCAAACCAACAGAAGTGAACCGGGACTCTCAGCTCTACCCCACAGAGGGTGGGATTGAACGCCAGGACGCAAGGCTCTCCCTGGTTGGATTGACTGATATCCTTTGTGCTTTTTTTTTTTTTTTTTTTTTTTTTTTTTGGTTTTTCAAGACAGGGTTTCTCTTCTCTGACCCTCATGAGTGAAACAAAACGTTTGTGTTGCAATGCTAGCTTTCAAAAGTTTCACCTAGTTCCTGATGGGTTGGGCTAAATAGCTTCCAAGGTCCGTTCTGGAGCCGGCATTTTGAAATTATTTCAAGGATTCCGGAAGCGGGATGGCGTTTGAATTGAGATTAACTCTTGTATCTCTGCACGAGATGGCCCAAAATAAAACTTCCTAAAATGTAGGGGTAATCGGTGTCTTCAAAAACTTGGAACTCCCTCTTTGAGTAGAGAAGCCTCCTAATGTTTGTCACTGGGTGATGAGCTAGAACAGGCCAGCTTTGAAGTATGGGCTCTACAGCAGTCTTGTGATCACCAAAAGGCTGCAGTTTTAGTGTTTCCCTAACTTACTGATCGGAATTGGTTTTGCATTGATGTCAGGACAGTGTTTGCAGTGAGATTGCTTTAGATATACCTCTGATAAGAACAGCTCAGGAATAATAGGCTTTGTGAAGTTCTACGCCATGAAGGTAGGGACGGAAAGAATTTTATGTTGTTTACTATATTGTTGGGGTCAAACTTACTCATGAATTGGTTATAAAAGAAAATGCCCAAAGTCTTGCTTCAGGCCACTGCTACCCTGGCTACTGTTTTCATAATGTTATGGCAACAAGATTTGTATGAAAGCATTCTCCTCTTTTAACTTGTGTGTGTGTGTGCGCACATGCGTGTGTGCTCATGCAGAATAGTTCTCTATTTGGAGGTCCTTGTTAAAATGCAAATAATAGATTAACAGATGATGTCTTCAGTAGTTTACTCGCAGGAAGTGTCTGGATTTCTGACTCTGTGAAGGTAAAGAGTTACATGAAGTATCTTTTTAATCCATGAAGCCAGGATTATATCCTTTAGCTTGGGGCAAAATTTTGACTTCTCAATTAATCTCCCTGGTAGTTTTGCATCGTTTCAGAGTTTTGCCTTTCTTCCCATTGAGTGGTTAATGACTTACCTTGGGGGATGGAAGACTTTTAGTTAAGGATTTTGCTTCCAAGTCCTGTGATCTTGCAAAGGCATAAACGACTCTTCCAGCCTATTTGTGCCACAAGAGGTGAAGCTGGAGGCAGAGGCAGAGGCAGGGCTCCTGACTGGACTCCTTGACAGTCACATGTTAGACACAACAAAACTGATCTGGCTAGGATATTATTGCCCAAACTACACTTTGTTTGCCAAAGAAAAAGTGTTATTTAAAATACTTAATTGTACAAATCAGATAAGAAAGGGCTGTTTTCACTTTGCCTCCTCTCATTCTGTTATAATTTCAGAGGAAGCATCTTTAATGGCTTCCTTTTTTAGATATGATAAGATAAAGTAAGCTCACTTAATGACACATCTTTTTGATTAAATTATTTCTGTTTATTGCCTTGGTAGCTGGTTCTTAGGTAGGGATGTAACGATTTGCTTCTGTTTCCTCTTGTTACACACACACACACACACACACACACACACACAGGTATGTCTTAGGTTGTGGTAGTGGGCAGATAAACTCTTTTCTGCACAAATGCAGTCAGTTGTGTAACTAGTCACCAAGTTAAAGAATGTGACCTGGTGTCCTGCCAGGCAGGGCCTCCTAACCGAACCTTCTTGTTATCAGCTCTCCCAGCCTCAGGCCCCTGAGTGCTCTATCTGAGGCTGAACATCTGGCTGCTTGGCTCCTAGCTTCTCAGCACCCAGAGGCTCCCTTCAACCCGAAGAATGGACTGAAGTGCAGATTCCTGCCCCTCCCCCCCTTCCCTCTCACGGTTCTGATTCAGTGTAGAGAATTCCCGCACTTTGTTTCTCTGAACCATGTGCCTAAAATTTCTATGGGTGACTCAGAGATATACATGTTTTCTGTCTTCCAGTTCCTCTTCATCCTTTGAGGGAAGCTTCAGACATAACCCTTTAAGAAGTCCTTGATATTTGCCTCTGCCTACCAAGGTTAAGTTAAATATTATAAAGACATGATGAAAAATGCCAGTGTGATGATTTCTTACTTAACGTCAGGTGTTCTATCTTGCTCTTCTCCCTACCCTTCAGCCCACCCCATCCCTGCCCTCATCCAGATCATGGGGAAATGATTCTGATGCTGGTCCTCTTCCTCCTGAGGCTGGGGCCAGCTTTTTCACATCGGGCCTTATTGCCATCTGGCAGTACTCCATATTAGCTGGTAAGGCAGTGATCACCACCATGGGCTCTCTAAAGGAGTTTCAGGCTAAAATGTTTGAGAAACAAATTAAACAAATGATGGTTTTGGTGTCAGTCAGAAAAGATTTTAAGTTCCGTGTAGCATAATGTGGAAAACAGAGGCTGAGAGTATACCTCATTCCACAAATATTTGCATTCAGAGGAAAAGATTGACGTGCAGACAGTATAGTTTCCTCTCTTCTTCATCTTCCTGCTCTGAGCAGCCGCCAGAGTTTACAGCTTGTCTGCCTGCTGGGCCTTCTCTTAACCGAAATAAGAAATAAGTCCCTGAGCTTTGGAGAAGAGGGACCTTGAATGCCACCGTAGCTGAATGCTCTGTCTGATCTTTCTAGTCTTCACTGTTAGCTGCGTTGCCTGGGGGAGTGCTAGCTGCAAGCCTATGGCCAACTATACGCGCCGCGCCAGACAGAGGCTTTGCCTTCCAAACCCTGGTCGCTCTTCCTGGGGTCTGAAGTGTGGGAAGTCAGTTCTGTGGAGACCCAAGTCTTTTGTTTATTGCTGCATGTTTACATCGTGACCAGAGAAGTGGAAGTTGGCTTCACTTCACTTTTACTGATAAGTCACAGAGGTATATAATTTTAAATGCCAGCCGCCGCGACAGTTAACTTCATGCCTTAGAGGAATTATGTTTTGTTTTTTTTTTTCTTTATCATGAACCATTAGATATGCATCATGTTAGAAATTTGACCCATTTTTGCAACAGATTGGCATTCACGCAAGGATGGGTCACCTAGTGAAAATGTTCTTATACTTAAAGTATTATTGATTTGGACATTTCCAAAACAGGTTGCTTTTCTAAGATCACCAAAATGAACTAAAAACTTGTTGGAGTTAACGCTTGTGACGGGCTAATTAGTTCATTTGACACTGCTGGCATCAAACCCAGGGCCTCGTGCATGCTATGGAGGGCTCTGCCACTAAGCTGTGTCGTCCCCAGCCATGCGGAGTTGGTGCTTGTTTTTTGTTTTGTTTTGTTTTGTTTTCCTTTAAAGTAGGTGCTTGGAGGCCCCTGCAGTTCTGGAGTGCTGCCTCTTTCACGAAGCATGTCTGTAATAGAGTCTATAACTTAAAAATCCACATTATAAACACCCGCCAGTGCTTCCCAGAGGGCCCAGTGGGGAAAGCAAGACTGAGGACCGGAGTGGGACATCCAAGGCACACAGTGGGAGAAGAGAACCGACTTCTCAGGTTGTCCTCTGCCCCCACCTGTGTTGGTGGCACATAGCCAGTAAATAAAAGTGTGGCCATTGTTTAAATAAAAACTTGTTAGGGATAATTATACAGTACTATCAGCATCCTGAAAGCTTTAGGTTGACTTAGTGTGCTTCCTCAGTGTTTTTATTTAGTGCATGCATTGTTTAGTGAGTGGTAGAGCCCAGGTGAGGACACTTGGAAGAGGTGGTTCTCTCCTTCCATGCTGCACGTCCAGGGCATCAACCTCAAGTTGCCAGGCTGAGCTGGGTGTCTTCACCCTCTGAACCAGCCCACCACCCCGACTTAATGTGTTTGATAAATAGCTATTTACCAGACCTTGTACTGAACCAGGGACCCCCCAAAAAGTTGTTTCCAGAGTTTGGAAGAACTATTACATAGTATTCTAACTCTGTAGATAAAGTGGTCCCTGAGCATCCAGAAAAGAAAGAGAATAATTAGGAAGGGTAGAGATAAAGGAAGAAAAGACCTATGGCTTATTTTACAACTTTTACATAAATTATTTTAGTGATATGTTTAGGTCTCCAGCTATGAAATATTTCAAGCCTGTAGAAACGTTTCATAGTAGCAGGATCCCAATGTATTTAATTACCTAGACTTAGCAGATTCAGCTCCGTATTCGCATTAGCGCTTTTAAGATGGATGTGTGTCCTGCACACACGAGTCAGGCCGGAAGATGATGTTGGGGGTTAACCCAGAAACATTTTCCAGCTCCTTCTCAGAGGAGGTTTCTCATTGGTTTGGAGCTTGCCCCTTAGGCTATGCTGGATGGTGGTAACCCCCAGGGATTCTCCAGTCCCTCCCTGCTCCCCAGCTCTGGGATCCAAAGTGAGGGCCAGCATGCTCAACTTTTTACTCAGGTGCTCAGGATTGGATCAGGTTCTCATGCTGGTGTAGTAAGTACATTCCCAAATGTGTCTGTGCCCTGCTTGAATGTATGCATGTATGCAGGTATGTAAACATGTATGTATGTATGCATGTATGGTAACTATTAGTAACTATTAGAAGTATAGTCCTATCCATCCAGCTGGTCTTTCCTGCTCCCACCTTTTCACGGGTGATCTCTACTAGTTTGAAGGTGCTAGGTATATACTATTATCATGCAGATGGTTTTATATTGATATGACTCTCCACAAATAGATATAACGTTCATGCATCTTTAAAAAGTTGCAGTAATGATGTAGGTTTTAGAACATGTGCCTAGTATTTACAAATTTGCATTTCTTAATATTTTTTCCTTAAGTTACCTATATTGATACAAATGAATTAACTATGTAGTAATTGCTACATAGAGTTTCTTTTTTGGGATAATTAGGTTGTTTGCAGTTTTACTTTACTTTTAAAAATGTGATTATTACTGTGTATGTGCCTGCATGCATAGTTTGTGTGGGTGCACATGCCACAGCATATAGTTGGAGGTTAGAGGACATCTTGGTAGAGTTGGCTCGCCCCCTCCACCTTGTCCTGTGTTTAGGAAGGGAGCTCAGGACCAAGCTTGAGTGATCAGTGTCTCCCGTGCCTGGCCATTCTGCTAGCACCAGTTTCCATTACTATTCAGGACAATTCTAAAAGTAAGCGTCTCATATGCATTGAATGTGTTTCCTAATCTGAAGTTATCACCAACACTTAGCAAGGTTTAACACTTGCCAATATTAGAGAATGAAATAACCCTTTATTTTTTGGGATGTTACTAAATATTGAAGGATGGAAGGATTTGTGTGTGTGAAGAGTTGAAACCAAGGAATGAAGTTCATCTTAGAGCTAACAAAAACCGAGCCTTTATGATCCGGTGAAAAATTTCATGTTGTGACTCAGTGCCATTGGGAATAAAATGCTACAGGGAACAGTTTCACCTGATTAAATAGAGTATACTTTATTTTCTGCTTAATCAAAGTGTTCTATCTGACCATAATGTATTGCAGGGGGATAATCAGATGGGTAGGCTGGAAAAGATGGACGGACATTAACTGTGATTCTGAGAGTTAGCGTTCTCTGCTAAAGCTCTCCAGAGTTTTTTGTCAGTAAGTCCAATCGTTGGCAGGTCTCCCTTCATAGGAGTAGGGTGTGTGGGGTGGGTAAGGTCTTGATTCTGAGTACTTGGGGTATAGGGCGAAGATGACATTTCTGGTCTTGATTAGGTTGGGCAGGAGAGTTGATCAGACTTTGAAGGAATCAGTTTAGAAAACCCACAGGCAAGCTGTTACGTTCAGCTCTGTAAGAGCTCGTGTAGTCCAGAGCTGAAGACGGCCGGCCGTGTAGAACTCGACACAGTTTGAAAAAGTTCATGTGGAGCACTAGATAAGCTGGCTGACTGGCTGTGGAGGTGGAATGTGAGAGAAGACTTGAGGGTGACTGCTGGGTCTGGTCAGATATCTAAAGAAATGAGGCCTTATTAAGAGGCATGCAGCTCTCAGCACATGTAAGAGTGGGGCCTTGTGGGTGTTTAGCTATTTTAGGGTGAGACGTTTGAGAATTAGAGTCTGAATCAAAAGAGTTCGAGCTGCCAGGACAGATTTCAGTTCCTAGTCCACACTCTGGCAGCCAGGTCCCTGGGCTGGAGATAACTGAGTAGAGAAGTGAGCAATGCTAAGAAGCCAGAGGTGGGCCTTGAGCTTCCTCACACACTGGGAGGACACACAACCCAGGACTGGGAAGGGAAGTAAGAGCCTGGGAGAGAAAGTAGAGGAGACCGATCCATCTGGGAGCAGGGAGTTTTAGCCAGATGAGTCTGCAGGAGGTGGTGCTGGGGGGGGGGGGCAAGCAGTTGGTTTTGTAGCTGTTGAAAAGGCCAGGTACCCCACCCCCCACCCCCACACACTGCCCAGGCAGTTTTGAGTAATAGCAAGCCACCTGGTTAAGTGTGTCAAAGGATGCTTGAACCATCCCTAGTGAGTTTACACTTTGATTATCTTACACAGCTGTGTTTTTCATGTGTGGTAAGGAGACTCTATTGACCTTTCATGGAAATTAAAGAGTCCAGTGTAATAACACTTGATGGACCGGTAAAGCAAGGCTTAAAAATTTGTAATTATAATGAGTTTAAGGCAAGTTCAGAAGTAAAAATGCTGAACTCCGTGTAGAAAATTGCTCAAAATTGCTCACATAAAACCTCTGTAAAATGTGGCCAATCTGCCCTCAGTTTTCATTCTCTGATACTGCTGTGTGCGTTAACTGCAAGGCAGTGAGGGACGGGCCGTTGGGCTTGGGTGGCTTCTGTAGGAGAAGCTGTGCTGCTTCTCATGAGATATTCTGTCTGTAAATGTTCTTCTAGAGTCTTCCACTTTTTCCAACTTGAATAATCATTCTATTTCTTTAATGGAAATAAGGCAGGCATTTTTGAAAGGTACTATAAGTGAATATGTTTTGAATATGAATCTGGACCATTACAAAGTTGAGAATGAATTCTAAATTTCTCGAACTTTGAAATTGTCAACCAGTTTACAAGAATTCATACTTGATTTTTTTTTCTTCTAATTAAGGTGAGTTTTTTAGGTGTTTAAGACCACATTATTTTCAGGAATCTATAGCTGTCTGTTCTACCAGTTTGTGTTTTGCCACTAGTGTGAGTACTGCTTACATGTTCAGGATATTCTAGTTGCTGTTCCTAACGTGTTTCCGGAAATGTTTCGCCATGTATCTGATTAGTGTGGCTAGTCCTTGTTAGTGAACCCAGCTCTTCCACCAGCTATACTAGCTACTCCAGCTACTCCAGCTACTCCACCAGCTAAAGAAAATACTATGGGCAATTGCATTCTCTGGGAGAATGTTGGTTCTCAGGTAGAGAGTGTTTTCACACGGAGAAATTTGAGATAAGACCTGCTGCTCCTTGGCTAATCTTTATCTTAATTCCTGCAGCCTGCTGAGAACCAGGAAGTAAGAAGAGAAGTTTCTTAGCCTGTTTATAAGTCTTTTGTTCCAGAGTGTATGTTCATACAATCCAACCCAAAAATTGGAACAAAAGAGCCAATATTTGGACAGATTATTGAAGTCTGGAGGCCAGAAACCCTAAAGTTTTATTTCTAGCAAGTGAGAAATGATAAATTTGAAGACAGCATTCCGAAAGACTTAGTGTCCCTTTAAAATGCTTGTCAGCATTCTGGGCTATTTGTAGTCTCCATTTAATAAATCTCCATTTAATAAATATAATTAAGCTTAACTAATATTTAAATAAACAGTAGTCGGGTACTCAAATATTTGTGCACATTACATTTTTAAATTTTTAATTTCTAGCTTTGTAAAGTGTTCACTCCTAAAGTGAAATCTTGTGTGGTGTTACTATAAAAAAATAATACATACTCTCCACTCTTGGCCTCTCCTCAGTGCGGACCAGGTAGAGATGGTCAGCTTTGCAGGCAGCCTCTCACTCAAGTTGCCCTTGGAATCTGCGTATGCATCGTTGTTGCTTTCCTGAGACATGGATCCCTAGCAGACCTTCCTCCCCCCAAAAGTCAAAACATACACGAATGAGTGAATGAATGAATGAATGAATGAATTCACTCAACAAATGCTTATCCAGTAATCAGATCCTGAGGGTACACAGAACAACAGAAGATCACTGCTGTATTGATTTGTATTGTAGTAAGGGGACATGAACAGGTTTTTAAGAAATACATGCATGGTAATTTTAGATGTAGCAAATTCAGTGTGGAGGGAGTGAATAGACTTTGGGAAAGGGTAATTGGCTTTGCATCAGTGAGTGATAAGCTCAGGGCCTCAGCTTTGTTAGAGTTAAGCTGTCATACTGCAAGGCTGAGGAGAGCCAGGGTTCTGATGTGGGGTGGGGGTGGGGTGGGGGGGTGTTGTAGCAAGTGCAAAGACAAGAGCACAGGGAGTTATCACCGGTGTGTCAGAGTGAGGGCATCTGTGGGGAGCAGGCTGGAGGGCCAGGCGCCAACAGGGAGCTGAGCAGAGCCTGTGCAGTTGTCCACACTGTGGTAAAGATGAGTGTAAAGGTGTGCAGGGATGATGCCTAGCTTAGGGTAGTTGAATGTGGGGATAAGGAAGGAGGCGCTCTCAAGTGTGACTCCATCTTGACCAAGCTGTAGTGTAGTGAGGAGTCCTTAGAGAAGAAAAGTAAGGCTTGGTTTTAGACATATTAAAAGAGGCATGTGGGCCAATTTGTGTCCAGTCCAAACTCTTTAGAGCTTGGGACTGCAATTGGGAATCATTCTTTTGTAGTTCTGGAACAGGGTGTCATGGAGGAGAGGGTAGAGGAGGAAGGCCTTTTGGTTCATCTTTGAGAGGTGGTCGATGTGAAGTTTTATATCTCAGTAATGAGGGACAGAAGCCTCAAGGTGAGCACTGCGCTTGTCCTTAATCAGAATCCAACGATCTGGGTTCATTGGTTGTGAGCCACCGTGTGGCTGCTGGGAATTGAACTCAGGACCTCTGGAAGAGCAGTCAGTGCTCGTAACCTCTGAGCCATCTCTCCAGCCTCGAGTGAAGGATTTCTAGTTACCACTGTGCTCACTGCTGTTCAGCTCATTTGGGCTGAATGTGATGATTTTAATGGACAGCAGCTCCAATTATGGCTGTCTAAAATAATTTAGTATTCATCTATTAATTTTCAGATGTTATTCTTTACTCTTTTAGGGTTCATACAGTTCTTTTAAATATAGAAGAAGGAAAAAGTGCTTTAAACAATTCTTAGTGCGTATTTTCAAAGAAAATACTGGGAAGGAAGGCATCCAAGTATTAACATTTAATCATGCCTAAGAAGTAAGACATTTGATTTTGTTTTACTTAAAATGCCTTTTACATTAGTGTTATGTTTGTAATCTTGCAAAAGCAAAATACAGTTGTCAAAAATAAATGAAGTATTCTTTTTTTCTTCTTCACAAAGTAAAGTACCAGGCAGACATGGTGGTACATGCTGGTCTTAGAAATCCTGAGTTTAAGTTTGAGGCTATCCTCTGCTGCACAGTGAGATGGTGAGTGTAAGTTTGAGGCTGTCTTCTGCTGCACAGTGAGATGGTGACTCAGCTGTTCCCTAACGTAAACTACATACTAAATCTGTTCTAGAAGTTAATTTTACTCTGTAATTAAATAGTGATGCTATTTAGATTTTATATTGGACACATACTTTACATTTTACTTTTTAGGTTATTTGTATTTAGAGTATTAATGGTAGAACGATACTACCCGAATCAACTAGGGAGAACAATGCTTGAAGAGCATATTTCTGTGTATCTGAACATTAGCCTTTCTCAGAGACATACCAGCTCTTTGCTACATGACGCAGGGCAAAATACAAA
Source organism: Mus musculus (assembly GCF_000001635.26). Lineage (NCBI taxonomy): Eukaryota > Metazoa > Chordata > Mammalia > Rodentia > Muridae > Mus > Mus musculus. The sequence continues at coordinate 9,082,894 of NC_000081.6, forward strand.
CTGCGTCCATAAGTGTGAACACAAGGCAGCAAATCCAAGCGGGCCGAAGGTCAGCTAACTGCCCCTGACAGTGATAGCTTGTCTTTGGCCCACAGACAGCCACGTGTACCCTGGTAAAGGCATTTAAAAAGCCATGTAGAGTGTGCCTTTTGGAAACTGTTGACTGCATGGTTCACAAAACCTGATTTGTATTTGGTACTAAAGTTCTGAGTTTTCTGACGTCTGGCCTTTAGTTGAATTTGAACTTGTAGTTTCGTAGACAGTTACTAACATGGGCCTTGAATTTTTTTTTTTTTAATTTTATGTAGGGCTTTTAAATGACATTGTGTTATATGTAATATTTTGATGTAAAATAGCATTTCTTCTTTTTTGGTAGCTTGCATTGAAAGGCTCGAGCTACAGTGGACTACTTGAGCGACATCATATTCACACCAAAAATGTAGAACACATAATTGATAGTTTACGGTAAGTCCAAGCGATGGGACCTTACAGGGGATTTTATATTCAGGATTTCTGATCTCATCTGTACTAGCAGCTAATTCTCAGACTGTTGGTAAAACTTGAGGCATTTCCAGAAAATTATATTGAGATTAAAGAACCAGATTTTACCATTTTTCTAAGGAAATTTCTGTCTTACTGTTAAATTTCAAATCTTTGCAGTAACTCTCTCCTAGAGAGCAGTGTTTCCTCCATTTGCTCGGTACTCCGCCAGCTTCCACTGTATGAGCAATAGATACGAGTGCTCATTAAAGTACTCCTCGGCCTAACAGTGGCCATTGTAGACTCCTCACCTTGCAGTTGAGTCAGTCTAAGTGACTGTAAAAGAGGAGTCTAACTAAGACCGTGCTAATCACCAGATACTCCTAGTGGGGCATGAATATTGGTTGAACTTCAGGTAATAGTTGTTTTATAATGAATATGTAAGTTTTACATAATGAATATAAAAATACTTTTATATTAAATCGCAGCATCAGAAGCAGAGGACAGTGAAGTTCTGATCAGTCAGTGTTACTGTCAGTGGCTTCAAAATTTGTTTTAAGCCCCATGGAGATTTGGTTGTCAACATTTTATTTGCTTCCTGACCTGTCATAGTTAATTGGCTATATATGCTAACTTCCCAAACTACACCTTTGTTTCTATAACAGATGATGGTGGTGGTTACTATTATTATTATTATTATTATTATTTTGTTAATACTCTGCCTCTTAGAAAATGTCCATGTCTTAGATATGTCACCTGAGAAAACCGTGTGCAACTTCTTACCCTAGGGATGAAGGGATTGAGGTTCGCCTGGTCAAGCGGAGGGAGTACGATGAAGAGACAGTTCGATGGGCAGACGCTGTCATAGCTGCGGGAGGTAACTGCTTCCCAAACACAAGGTGCTGGGCACAGGCTGCTTTTCCTGGGGTTTGTTTCCAGGTTCCTGGAGTCCCTCTGTTTTGAGTCCTTCAAGTCCTGTGAGGCAGTTTTTGTTGTTGTTGCATTTTTTCTTAATGTCATTCATAATTCTGATGCTGTGAGGCTCTCTGGTTCTCTTTAGTTGTAATTCAGAGGATGCTTTTTGATTTAATTATGGCAGCCTTTTTTTGTTTGTTTGTTTTTTGTTTTTTCGAGACAGGGTTTCTCTGTGTAGCCCTGGCTGTCCTGGAACTCACTCTGTAGACCAGGCTGGCCTCGAAGTCAGAAATCTGCCTGCCTCTGCCTCCCAAGTGCTGGGATTAAAGGCGTGCACCACCACGCCTGGCTTATGGCAGCCTTAAAGAGCCAACGAGGTTATCATTATTTGACCCCATCATACCAAATGATTTTTTCTTGAGTTTTGTAATTATTAGTGGCCATTTTTCCAGCTTTAAATTGAAAGTAGTTGTTGGAGAGAACATATTAAATTGGACTTGGTTGGATATGTTTTACTAAAATATAAATCTTTGAACTGGCTTAATAGGTCAGGGAAGGAGATGTTTGGGATTAGAGCCCAATCCTGGACAATGATGTCCAGTTGGGGACATTGTTGTCATTTGATGGGTTGTTGAGGTGAGAAATTCTGCCAGCCATTTTAATGTGCAGGACAGCCTTCTAATGTAAATACTTTTCTGCCGTCTTGGCACTATTGAAGTTCTAAGTCAGTGAAACAGGCACAACACAGTACAACAGGCTCAGCACAGTACAACAGGCTCAGCACAATACAGCAGGCACAGCACAGAACAACAGGCTCAGTGCTGTACAACAGGCTCAGCACAGTACAACAGGCTCAGCACAGTACAACAGGCTCAGCACAGTACATCAGGCTCAGCACAGTACAGCAGACTCAGAGCTGTACCGCAGACTCAGCACAATATAACAGGCTCAGCACAATACAGCAGGCACAGCACAGAACAACAGGCTCAGTGCTGTACAACAGGCTCAGCACAGTACAACAGGCTCAGCACAGTACAACAGGCTCAGCACAGTACAACAGGCTCAGCACAGTACAGCAGACTCAGCACAGTACAGCAGGCTCAGCACTGTACAGCAGGCTCAGTGCTGTACAACAGGCTCAGCACAGTATAACAGGCTCAGCACAGTACAACAGGCTCAGCACAGTACAACAGGCTCAGCACAGTACAGCAGACTCAGCACAGTACAGCAGGCTCAGCACAGTACAACAGGCTCAGCGCTGTACAATAGTTTCATTGCTGTACAACAGGCTCAGCACAGTACAACAGGCATAGGTGGAGGGAAAGCTCTAGCAGTTGGCTGGGAGGGAATATGATTTAAAAGAAGGCTGCTAATTTCCAGAATGATGCTACAGCTGCTCTATAAGACAAGTCTGGTTGTGTCTTGTACTCTGCTAGGTGATGGCACGATGCTTCTGGCTGCGAGTAAAGTCCTGGACAGACTTAAACCTGTCATTGGGGTCAACACTGATCCGGAACGGTAAGCGAGGACGGGCTTATTTTGTAATAAGTAATTTTATAGGGTTAATTTTCAAAATATTCCACATGCAGTCATTTCTGCTTTGTTTTGTGTGTTTCCTGTTTCATGTGAATCATAAACTTTCAAAGCTATTCCCTATTTTCTCTGGTGCTCATGACGTAGGCTCTGTTGCCTCAAGGATTTTTCCATAGTACATGATGATGTTAAAGTGCAAACATCTTTGTTCCTGGCTACTGTGAATATCAGAACATGTTCTAAAAACTATTTAGTAAAGGAAAAATGGAGAGTTGATTGCTGAGCCCCTGGGCAGACTGATACACATACCCTACTTCCTTACACAGCTCTGTGACAGTGGCCAGGCCTGGGGAGCTCTGTGTCCGTGACAGTGGCCAGGCCTGGGGAGCTCTGTGTCCGTGACAGTGGCCAGGCCTGGGGAGCTCTGTGTCCGTGACAGTGGCCAGGCCTGGGGAGCTGTGTCCATGACAGTGGCCACGCCTGGGGAGCTCTGTGTCCGTGACAGTGGCCGGGCCTGGGGAGCTCTGTGTCCGTGACAGTGGCCGGGCCTGGGGAGCTCTGTGTTGCTTTCATCTGTCTGAAAACTTGTTTCTCTTTCCCAGCTTTACTGACATTTGCTGTTTCCGTTACTCTAGCCAGTAACGGAACATGACTGGACATTTTAAACTTTGTCTGGAGTTTTCCCGCCTCCATAATCTCCTTCCTAGGAACACACACTGACCTTACTGGCGGTCATCTCCCCTCATCCCGCAGATCTGCCCCTTAGTGTTCGGTACTCAGCTCTCCTCTATTTTCTTCATTTTATTTATTTCTTTGATGGCTCCTTAAATATTTTACAATTATTATCTTTCTCCTCAACTCTAGATTAGCTAGCTAGTCTACCTTTCTATTCTTATATCATGCTTGAAAGAAATCATGCAGAAAAAATAAAAACAAAACAAAACAAAAAAAACCCACCCAAACCTTAGAAACTTGGGCTCGCTAGCATTCCTGGCTTCAGAGTCCTAACCGCTCTCGGGATCCGGCCTTGCCCACAGCCTTTTCACCCTCTCTTCTCTCCATTCTCTGCTGCACTGCGCAGAGGATGCTTGCTTTTGTGTTCTGCTGCATCTCTTCTCCCTGAGTCAGCCCTCCCCGTGCTCACTGAGGAATGCTTGTCACTTGTCACTCGCTCCCTTTCCTCTGTGGTCCCTCCAGGCCTGCCTGCTGGCTCACTCAGGACCTTGCCTTTTCAGGATGACTCGGCATTTCCTTGTCTGCATCTCGGTTGCTGTCCCTTTTCTTCCCAAGAGCCCCAACATAGCCGTGTCCTCGCCTCCCAGGGCGAAACCTCTGAGCCTTTTTGGATTTTGCCCTCAGCCAGTTCCCTGATACTGTTTAGGAGACCATGGCATCCTGAGCCGAGCGAGCACACAGTGCAGTCCCTGTCCTTGTTGACTTGGGGGTTTAAGCGGAGCTCTTCCTTACTCTGTTGGCATTAAAGAAGGTTCTTCTCTTCCTTCCTCTGTGGTTTCTTCTTTGCGTCTATTTCTTTTAAAGGAGCTCATTTTTGGTCCTCGGTCTGTAGTGCTGTTTTCACGGATTATAGTTTGGGTCCTTTTGTGCTCGTCTAGACTATCCTCTGCTTCCGTGCTCCTCCTCAGGGTGCCCACTGCAGTCACTGTCTCAAGCCTGACAGCCCCATCCCACCCGAGAAGTCTGGTTCTTAACTGTGAGAGCATGGCCACCTCAGCCTGCCTTTCCTTGGATGCTTTCAGTTTTAGCACATAGATCCTTCAGCTCCGGAAACTGGGCCTCAGGGGTCACCTTCACTGAGTCACAAGACTCATTACCTCGTGGCTCCTGATTACTTTCTGCCCTAATCCCCATTTTCCATGTTGTTCTAGCACATTGGCTTTTCATCAGATGCATTAGAGCAGCAGCTGTGTGCAGGTGATCACTGCTTTCCTCTCTGCTTCCTTCTCCTAAACAGAAGGAAGTTCTTGCTTGGGATGAAGCTGTGACTTCATCCTCAGCCCCTCATCACACTGGTAATAAAGTCTAGAAATCATCCATTGATTCTACCTCTCAAAAGATTTTAAACGAATTCTTTGAGAATTTCATACTGTGAATTTTATCATATTTGCCTTAAGTCCTCCCAGATCTACCTCCCCCTCCCCACCCCCACCATCTCAACAGCTGCTCGTCTTTTATTTTTTACTTCTTTAGTTCAATCTGCGCTGTCCATATGCTTGTGAGTACAGCACTCTCCACTGCAGTGTGGTTGGCCTATCAGGAGCCACACACTAACTAAAAACCGATCCTGTTTTCCCCAGACGCCATCACTGCCCCAGTGCTTTTGAGTTCGAGCCAGGGCTATGCACCCCTCTTGTTCCATGCCCGGTAGAATGGTTGGCTCATGCTTGGTCCTTGACCAGCGCCTGCCATGCGCAGAAGACACTGCTGAGTTCATGTCTTACAGTCTCTGCTGCCACTCAACACTGCCGCTGTTAAAAATATTTCAGCCACCAAGTGTTCAAACATGGAAGCCTGAGAGGACGTTTTACACACAAGTAGTAATACAATTCATGATCTCCTCTAACGTGCAAGTCTAATTATAGTCACAGCTTAATTGAAATCTTGTACAATTCCCCTCTGATCCCAAGGATACGCAGCGGATCTCTTAGTTAAGATGTGCGGTCTCTGCCATCTGTTGCTTCTCTGTTCTTCCAGACTCATCTGTCCTCGTACATCCCCAGGCACTGAATATTCTTCAGTTGGAAAATGCGCATGTGTGGGTTTAAACTTGGCCTAGAATCTTTGTAAAGGGCTCAGTGTGAACTGTAACCACCTGAGCATCTGTTCATGCCATGGTGGTTGGAGACTCACTCAGGGACACGTTGGCTCTGGCTGGCTTTGTTGACCTAGGAGGTCGTGGGTGCTGTGAAGGAGTGAGCGAGGGCAACCAGGGGCCAAGCGTGAGCCTGTGCTTATGCCGAGCTTCCCCGTGGCCGTCCCCTTAAGATGGAGCGTAAATGTATGCTGTGGTTCCTATGGAGGTTGCAGCCAAGGCTCCCTGCATAGACAGCACTCAGCCACCAGCTTCCTGCTCTCTTACACTGTTGAGTCTTGTGGTATAGGACCTTGTATCTTAATTTCACTAACATACACATAGTGTTCAGGAAACTTCCAAACAGGAAACTTCCAAACAGTGAATGCAATTAAAAGATCTTAGGGAGTAGACCTAGGACTTCAACCTAGTTGAAATAATGTTCTGTGATTACGTGAGATGATTAGTTCAGTAATTAACCTTCAACTTGAGTGTTGATGCATGGAGTTTTAGAAATTCTTAATAGCCTGTTTTTATAGCATTAAGATAAGAGGTTGTTAAGTGATTTTATGGTTGAGTTATATTTTCTTTTAAAAAAAGCTGGCTTTAAGTCATTAACTTGTCAGATTTTGAACAAACTGAGGCCTTTGATCTGCCCACGGAGGCAAGAAGACAGAACAAAGAGCTATTGTTCTAAATAGAAAATAGAGAAAAAGATAAGGTATTTATGCCTTGTCATGAGGTCAAAGAGGTTGCTGAGGGCTGCTGGCATGTAAGGAAGGCCTTCATTTGTGGCAGAGCAAACACTTGAAGATTCATCTGAAGTAAAAATATCATTCAATGGGTGTCCTCTGACTTCTGCACCGACCACTGAGCTTGGTAAATGAGTAGCCTTTGAATGCCATGGTGGTCAGCTTCCCTCAGCATCCCAGTAGTCCCACCCTCTGTGGCTTTGTTCCTGCTCTGTCAGAGCTGGCCAGTGAGGCCAGTGAACTTGGTGAGACACTGAACATTCTAAGCCACATTCTGAGTGAAACTATAGCTTCTGTGTGGATTGCTCATTAACTGCTCAGTCTCCATGATACTGAGACCACTGTGGTACCTGGTGGAGAAAGGCTCACGTCAGAGAAACTCAGACCTGTTTGTAGCTGGCACTAGCTTGTCTGCCTTAAGTAATCTTGGAAATGGCTCTAGTCAGGGCTTGTGATACCCAGAGCCCAGGCTGGTGTCTAAGCATATGACCTCACAGAGACTCTGTAAGCTTCTCTGGGCAGTAGTTTACACTTGAGCTTGACAGATGAGATATTTTCTATGAAATGACCATGTCTATCTTTTATAGAGTAAACATTGTGTGAGGTATTAGCAGATAGAGACATTTTAAATGTTTCAGGCTTGTGATCTCAGCACCTGGAGCTATAAGCAGTCTGTAATACTTTGTCTTAAAGGAAAAAAAAAAAAAAAGAACAAAAAATTAAAAAAAAATGAGGTCCTGCCTATTACTGATTCCTGTAGATGGGGAAATTTATTACCTATACTTGGCAAACCTTTCTTTCTCTTCTCACTGATGTACATTTTAGAATTTTTTAATTTATCGTTCAGACTTTGTTTTGCCAGGTCTGTTCTCAGCCACTCCTTCTTGACTAGAGCACTCGGGCTTGATGATGAGAGTGAAGTTTCCAGGGTGTCACTAGGAGTCATGTCTTGTCACTGCCCTGGGCAACTTAAAAGGAATCTTACCATTTGTAATTCTTGATTACATTTTGATTTATAGATTTTATTTTATTTTTAAATATGTATATGTATGTCTGTGTGGGATAGATTCATGTGAATTCACGGCAATCCTAATCAGAAAAGGGTAACAGGTCCCCTGGAACTAGAATTACAGATGGTTATGAGCCATCCTGCGTGGGTGCTGGGAACTGAACTCGGGTCCTCCATGAGAGTGGTATATACTCTTACCTACAGGTCCGTCTTTGCCTTCCCTAGTGCTCGTTTTTAATTTGTCTTCTGCATTAATCTGTGACTTTCTTGAAGTCCATTTTTACATCCTTCTTTTGGGGGGGGGGGTCCTGTAGGATCGGCTTCTCAGTTCTTTTGTTTAAGGATAGCCTATGTGCTCCAGAGTGCAGTTGGATTTCACACAGTCCACAGTTTGATTCCGCAGAATAACATTGCTGTTGCTGGCTTATCACACTTTTAGAAATAAGGAAACAGTCCTAACATGACTTATCTGAAGTTAGCAGTTAAGTAATTTCGAGGATCCCACTCTACTATGGGGAGTAGGCAGGGTGATTGGAAGCAGAACTTTATTATTCTTGGTTTCATCATACGGTGGAAACATTGGTGTAATTCTGACGTATTAAGGCTGACTGTGGACCATGGTTTGTTCAGTCCTTTTTTTTGTTGTTGTTATTGAAAGTACAGACAATTCCAGGCAGAAAAGAACTATAGGGTTGAAATTTAGAAATTTGGCATTTAGTGACACCCTGACTCTTTTCTCCCATCCCCATCTCCTCTGCCCGTTGTGCCGCCTGAACGTCACAGGTCTGAAGGTCACTTATGTCTGCCTGTGCGATACACGCATTCCTTCCCTGAAGCCTTACGGAGGTTCTCTCGTGGTGAGTTCAGGTAGGAGTTTCTTATTCTTCATATTTGATCCTTTAATAAATTAATATGTGGTATTGACATTGTTCAAAAAGAAGACAAGCAGAAAACTGGGGCACTTCATAGTTAACAAAAAAAAGCAGCCGTAAAAATTCCAGGGGCCAGTCCCAGGCCTCGCCTTACCTTCTCCTAGTTCAGTTAGAACTAAGTAGAGAGGACGGGACAAATGTTACTTGGCCCGTAATTGCAAATGAAGATTTTAGTCCTTCAGTGAGAGTGACCTCACCCTGCTTTTCCTTAGTCTTATTATTAATACACGTTCTTAGCATTTACGAGAGGTAGTTAAGGCTGGTTGGTAAAACTGAAGGTTCAGTTTTGTATTTGTAGCTTTATGTAGTAATGGCTGAAGGATTGTGTGTGTAATCAAACCAGGCTGAGTTCCTTCCTAGTGTCTGTGTTAGCTGTGAAGTGTGTATTTAGCAGTGGCATGGGAATGTGTTTCACAGAGCTGGAGATGTGGGTGGAGGGAGTGCTTGCCGCGACAGCACGGGGACCCCAGTGGTGACCTCTGAGCACCCACTTTTACCAGATTGTGGTTTATGTCTCAATGGAGTAAACAGCTCCCATTTGCCACTTCTTAATCTCTTTTCCTCCTCTTCCTCTTCCTCCTCCTCATCTCCCTCCTCTTCCTCCTCTTCCTCCTCCTCATCTCCCTCCTCTCCCTCCTCTTCCTCCTCCTCCTCTTCCTCCTCCTCCTCCTCCTCTTCCTTTTCCTCCTCCTCTTTTTCTTCAAAACAAACACCATTTTGAAATTGTGGGGGACTTGGATCTCACACACTCACCGTAATGAGGTGCTGTTTGCCTTCTGTGGTAGATTGTGCTGAGCAAACTTGTGCTTTTGTCTAGCTCTTAGGGATTTAGTGGGTTATTATTAAGATTTTAATTCAGATTAGGTGTAGGTTTTATCTAAGCTTAGACATTACCAACAACTGGCAAGAGATGTAAGTATCCACACACATCTTTCAGTAGGGACCTGTGGGCTTTAGGTGTTTGTGCTATAATTTATCCACGGAATAAATATCTTTTGCTTTTCTTTCTTTTCCTTTTCCTTTATCTTTTTCTTTTTCTCTTTTCTTTTTTCCTTTTTCTTTTCCTCTTTCTTCCTTCCTTCTCTTCTCTCTTCTCTCTTCTCTCTTCTCTCTCTCTCTCTCTCTCTCTCTCTCTTTCTTTCTTTGGGTCTCCCTATGTAAGTCTGGCTGTCCTGGAACTAGCTATGTAGACTAGGCTGGCCTCGAACTCACAGAGTTCTGCTTACCTCTGCCTCTCTAGTGCTGGTATTAAAGACATGTGGATGCCACTGTGCTCAATCTAGAATTAGCTTCTCATATACATCTTTCAGTTTGCTGAGGCTATCCTAATGTCTATTCTTTACCTAAGTGTGTTTGATTTTACTATAACCTCCCTTTCCTTCCCTTTCAGGTGGTTGTGGAGGCAGCGGATCAGGTTATATCTGGAAGGGACTGGCATAAACCCCACTCCCGTGGACCTTCACGAACAGCAGCTGAGCTTGAATCAGCACAGCCGAGCCTTTAACATCGAAAGAGCGCACGATGAAAGTAGGTGGCCAGAGCCAGCCTGGAGTGGGCACTGTTTGATTCCTAAGTTTTGAAACAGTAATTTACATGTCATTTGCTTTTAGTGTCACTAATAACTCCTTCACCCCAAGCCTGTGAAACTGAAACCCCACCTATGTCTCTTTAGCCCAGTTATTGGCTGTTAATTTACCAACCAGAAATAATATTTGGGGGCAGGATCACTCAGCATCTAAATGTGGACTCGATTGTCTCTGGGGCAACCTGACTTGGGGGCTCAAAATAAGCATAAGAATACAAGCAGCATTAGGCCAACCTACTATATTTCCCCCTTTTTTGTCCAAATAAGAAGGCTTTCTCTTATAGTAAAACAATACATAGTAGGAACTATTTTGGAACAATTATGAAAATTATTATGACTTACCTTTAAAGGTTCAGTCTGTATCGTGTACCTTAGATGAGGTACTTAACTGTCTATCCTATCGCAGTGAGCTTACAACACTGTACTTAAATCATCTTCTAATTTAACTTGTATTTCCACCCTAAAATCATCTTTTCAAGTCTAGAACGTCTTCACTGCTAAACAACTTAAGTTTAACTATGAGACTATAACTGTCTTCAACCCCGTCAGAGATCTGAGAAGGGATTAAATATTACCTGAGTGTGCAGGAAGAACAAAGACACAAGCTTCCAAAACTACAGACATGACAGAGGTAGCTGACTGCCTAGACAGTCCCCAACATTTGTCACACCGTTGGAGCATCTATCTTACAGTTCAGAGGTTTAGTCCGTGACAGAAAACACGGCAGAGTCCAGGCAGGCATGAGCTGGGCAGGAGCTGAGAGTTCTACATCTTGGTCCATAGGCAGCAGAAGGAGGCTGTATATCCTACTGGGCATACCTTGAACATAGGAGACCTCAAAGCCGGCCCCCACGGTGATGCACTTCCTCCACCAAGGCCACACCTACTTATAGTACCACTCCCAGTGGGCCAAGCATGAGTCAGTGGGGGCCATACCTATTCAAACCAATGCACCCTGTGTCTAAAACAAAACAAAGCAAACTCCTCAAAAACCCGAAATGCAAAAAATACTATATCTAGTGTAATAAACATGTGTGCAGACTTATGTAATGTGCAGGTCAGAGGTCGTGCTGGTGAGGGTGTGGCTCAGTGTATTCAGTATCTAATGAGAGTTCATCTCTACTGCTGTGTGACAAATTACTTCATCCTTTAGCATTTTAGGCGTACATATTTATAACCTCACAGGATGTGAAGGTCATAATCCAGGGACATTTCACCTCTTAGTCCTGGTGTAGAGTTCCTTGGGAGGTAACACTCAGCTGTCAACCACAACAGCAGCGCTTGGAGATGGGACAGCCCAGGAGAAGTCACTTCCTGTTTCTCGCAGATTGTTGTGTCCGGCCAGCGGATCACATGTCTGGGTTCTAGCCTGGAAAGGCATTTTGGAAACCTGGAAGAGAAGAGAGGCTAGGCTAAGATGCAGCTAAGACAGCCATGCTGATCAAAGCTCAATTTTACTATTCCAAACGCAGTTATGAAGCAGGGGAAGGGGGCCCGATTCCTGCCAAATCATCTTGGGGTCCAGTAGCAGGGTGACCACGTGTATGGCTCCGGAACAGCAAAGCGGAGGGCTCCAGCAGTGGGCGTGGCAGAGCGATTGAGCGGCAAGCTCCACCCTGATGTAAACAGTGGAACCTTTAAGGCTGGCTTCAGGCTGGGGGAGGGGAGGCTACAGCAGATGGCTTCAGTTCCAGCCACTCCACAGTGCAGTGTGTGAGCTGAGGGGGAGGGCAGAGACGCACAGCGAGATAGAAGTGCAGTCTTTTCTAACCGAGTCTCAGAAGTGGGTGCACGGCCAGAGTGTCTGTGCTGCACCTGTTGGCCGTGGAACCCACTTCTGCTGTGACGTAATGTAATGGAAGGGCGTGAATCCTGGGTGGCAGGAGTTACTAGAGACGAGCTGCCCACCATAACTGGGATGGACTCAGTAAGTGTTGACTTCGAGGAAGTGTGTGAGAAAGGGACAAGTGAACTTTTGCCATAATGTCTGTCCTGTGAGAGACACTTGACTCTAGTCCTGCTGCTGATGACAGGATAGGGGGAGAGGATGGGCTGGGGGGTGGGGGGTGGAGGGGAGGCATGGGGCTGGTATTTTCAGTTGAAAACTGATAAAGGACAAAAAGTAAAGGGACCTCTTTACAGATGACAAGATCAAGTTTAATCACCCCAGTACTGAGAGTGCTTGCAGGCTTTTCTATTGTCATGACGGAGAACACTTACTTAATGGTATATATAGATTAAATAAAAGATGGGGATTTTTACAGATCTTGAAGGAAGATGTAATGTTTTTCTGATGTTGACATTCTAAAAATATTTTTGAGGTTTCTCCAATTGAAAAAACACTGCTGTCCCCCTCCCCTCCCCTCCCCTCCCCTCCCCTCCCCTCCCCTCCCCTCCCCTTCTTCCCTTCCTTTTTTTTCCTTAAAATTTTTTTCTGTTGAAGGATTAGAACATTTTTCCTTTCCTTCCTCCACACCCTTACTTCTGCCCCTTCCTTGTTATCTTTCAAATTCATGGCTTCATTTTTCATTAATGGTTATTATGTGCACATATGTATATATAGAGATGCATTCCTATGACCTTCTCAGTCTGCATGCTACTTGCATGTGTGTTTTTGGGCAGATCACTTGGTATTGATAACCAGCTGCTGTGTTCGTCCCTGGCTAAGAGCCCTTTGCTCTCAGCATCCCTTGGTGGCCTCTAGTTCTCTGTGGAGGCTTGGGGCATCGTGGGCTTTTCCTTGTGTCCCTGTTCAGTTCAGTTCACACAGCCATGCTAGCAAGGCTTTGTGGTGTAGCTTCTGACATTGCTAGATCTTTCTGGGTTGGTCACCAGCATGAGCCATGCAGGTAATTGTGACCTAAGTGCAAGGTGTGCTTCGTCTGTTTCTTCTCTAATGCCTTCCAGGTGGAACTTCATGGTACTTCTTTGGAGAGACAGAAGTGTGATTTGTTGATATAGGCCAGGGGACTTAGGTTTTACCTTTTGAGCAATTCAGGATGACTGTGTTAGTTATAGAACACAACGGTTTTAAAGCTGTAGCGTTTTATGAACTTTTTATTTTAATAGTTCTGGAATTCACGGCTCTCTCACTTTCTGCTGCAGGGTCGGAGGCGTCAGGGCCTCAGCTTCTGCCGGTGAGAGCGCTCAATGAAGTCTTCATTGGGGAGAGCCTGTCATCCAGGTACCTTGGAGCTAATGATCCTGAACGTGGAATTCAGTAATTCCTACAACCTGCCTTGTAGAAATAGTGATTCAAGTAGTAGAAATTAATTAATTAATGAAATTCTCTCCAAAGCCATAGTGCATACTGATAACTATGGAAATAGAATATTGTGTGAGAAAAAGTTTGTGAAACGTGAAATTGAACAGTTCTTTGAGTCCTTGCTGCACTGCTCTTCAAGGCCCTTATCAGAGTGAGGATGTCTAAAGAGCCGGGGAGCCAGGCGCTAGGTGTACACTTGCAGGCAGTTGCTAGGTAGTCTGTATCAACATTGCCTTTCTAAAACCGAGTGCAGTTGCACATTCCTATAGCCCAGCTGCTCCGGAGGCCCCAACTGTCTTGTTAGAGCCTAGGCCATGGAGCTTGAGGCAACAGTGCAACAGTGCAAACCTATCCTCCTCCTGCCTCTCTCCACCCTCCCTCTTCCCCTCCCCGTCCTGTCCCTGTCCCTGTCCCTGTCACAACATAGTGAAAAAAATCTCTCTCTCTCTCTCTCTCTCTCTCTCTCTCTCTCTCTCTCTCTCTCTCACACACACACACACACATACACACACACACATACACACACACACACACACATAAAAGACAAATTTTTCTCTTAGGACACATACTTTTCTCCCCCTTTTCTCTCACATAAAGACACATGCACATGAGGAGAAAAATGTCCCTACTTGTTGGTGTTTTTAAAGCTGATTTGCTTATTTGCTCATTCATCCATAGGATCCAATTATGAATCACATATTCCATTTTGCTGTTGTGGCCGTATGCTTATACAATTAATAATTCCTTAGTCTCACTCACTTTTGTCATTGTGGCACTAATTCTTTTGACTAGTCTGAGCCGGTTGATTGCGGGACATCCCTTATTTTATGTCTGCATATGCTTCAGATAAGGTGTTTTTGATCCTGCTTTGTAGTTGTTCCATAAGGCAAGTGTATGACAGTTCAAGGTTAATGCCTTGGTCAAGGGCTGGAGATAATCTCAGTGGCAGAGTGCTTGCCTTGCATGACTGAATCTCTAGGTTTAATTCACAGTAGTGCATGCACGTTCACAAAATAATTTAATGCAAAAACAGATTATATACTCTATCACTGATAAATGTGATTTTTAAATACCAACATTTTTTACCAATCTCTAAAACAACATGGTTGCTCCCTGTAAAATAACCACCATGAAATAAAGTCAGTCCCACTGTAGCACATTGCATGTAGTTCCCCATTTTATACATTGTATACATTAGGTGTAGACTGGAGCTGAGTTTATCTCCTACCAGGTTGTTACCAGAACCACACAACTCTGTGTGAGCCATGCCACTGAGTCCCTAGTTGTAACTTATGGACCATTGCTAGTTCTCCTAATTGCAGGTCATGTCATTTCATAAGGAGTTTATGATGAGAGAGATTCGCTTACTAAAAGTGACTTCTACATTCCAGATAGTACTAAGTAAATGGTTTTATTATAAATCCAGTTTACATTAAAATGGTAATGACTAAGGGGGCAGAATAATTTGAGCAATCCTTTTGAATTATTGTGGTTATTTTATTGTATGTAGTATTAATTCAATAATACTATAGTGTGCTGAGGTGAGGGGGCTGTGATCGGGATGTAAGGTGAATAAATAAATAAACTAGTGGAAAGGAAAGAATATATTGTGAGCCTGTTATGTAGCATGTATAAGTCACTAGGGATACAAAGATACATATGAAGAAGATAATATTAACATTTTGGAGGTTAGTACAAACATTTAAAATTTTAGAATATTGTTTCAAGAAATAAAGTATTTACAGAGAATTTATGAAATACTTAGTGACAACATGTATTTATTTTAACATAGTAAGAAATGTGATCTGTCGATTCAGAAAGTTTTGTCTTATGCTGCATGTCATATTTCACACAATATAGAGATGATAGACTTGTGATTATAGGAGAGGAAAGGACGAGAAAGGCACCAGACAGCATCCGTTAAATTAAAAAGTCCTGTGAGTCCGTGTTTCCTGTGGGAAGCCATTTTTGGCTTACTTGACTGTGTTTGCAGAGGTGTGGCTAGCTGCAGAGAGCTGCTGCCTGTATGGCTGCATTCCTGGTGTCTACTGTACAAGAGGAGGGATATTGACCCCAGATGACAGACTCTGGGTCAGTGGAGTCTCCCAGGGCGATGTCTGCTGCTGCTGGTGCTGCTTTCCCTCTTGCAGCTCTCTGTAGATCTTCAGTACGATAAGCAAGCAGTGATTCCCTTTGGAGGCGATTGAACACGTGTGACTAGTATGAAGGCTTTAGGGCTTATTTTTAAAGACTCTGACTAGACCCTTAGGCAGAAAGAACATGGACTCAATAAGTTTCCACTGTCAAGCTGTGTGTATTGTATTCCGTTACTTAGTGCTCACAGCAGACCCTGGAGGAAGGTGGCCGTATTTATCAGTGAGAGCGGTGAGTTCCAGAAGGGTCAGATAATTTGCATAGATCTCATAATTATTTAGAGACAAAACTGTTCCTTGAGCCTGTTATTCCTGCTCCCTGAGCTGTGGTGAGGCTATACTGTGCTCCGGAACTTGTGCGCTTTGCTTGGAAGATGTGGAGGGCAGCAGTGTTTTTTATTTCCTGCCTCAGTCTTAATGTCCTCAGGTGGAAGAACATTTTAAAAGCCCCTGTTTCTTCTTTTCTGTGTGTTCTAACCTAGAATGCCTTATTGTTGGGCTGTAGCAGTGGACAATTTAAGAAGAGATATACCCAATCTAAAGGGACTGTGAGTTTTTTTTTTTTTTTTGCTGCCTTAAAAATAATTTCCCTTGAACAAAAATCGTGTGAATTAACTAATCCCAATTGACCTGCATGTAAAACAACACTAAATTTGCTCACCGTTTGGGCTCTACGCCTCTCCCCTGGCTGCCTTCCCCTCCCACTTACTTCTGATCCTCTCCGCTCTCACTCCTCATTTCCGCTTCCTTCTAGTACAGTAGCAGATGCGGCTGGGATGTGGCTGCCTTGTCTGTGCATGACAGGCATCTAATGTGCTTTTCCGAGGAAAGAATAACTGACCTGTGAAATAGATAAAGGTGAATTTTAGGCCTGTTTTCCTTTATAAAAAACAGTAAGGAAAGAAACAAGAAGTTACATCACGTAAAACTCATTGGGAACTTGGAGAAGTTGAAGGGTTAGACTGAGGTAGTCTAGGTTAGTGTGTGCAGGTGTGTGTAGTAACCTCCTTTGAAAACCTGTATCGTATTGAGATTTCAACTTTGTAATTTGTTGAAGCAACAGTCCAGTGTTTGTCCATGACTCCATTATTTGAAGGAAGTTTACACAGTAGGGTTTTACTTCAGACGTTCTTTCTGTCATCCACTCTGTGTTTAAAGAATAGCATATGTTCATTTGATTTCATATTTATGGAATATTCTAAAACATGTCAGTTGTTCAAGAAATGAGACTTCTAAGCTGGGCATGGTGGTGCACGCCTTTAATCCCAGCACTCGGGAGGCAGAGGCAGGCGGATTTCTGAGTTCGAGGCCAGCCTGGTCTACAAAGTGAGCTCCAGGACAGCCAGGGCTATACAGAGAAACCCTGTCTCGAAAAAACAAAAAAACAAAAAAGATAAGGAAAAAAAAGAATTTCACACAAAGAATGAGGTATAGAGAGAACAGGTACCAAGAAAGGCACCTAAGGATGCAATTGACTGAATTCTGAAAGGAGGCGCCACGTTAGGTCCCACGAGAGCGGCATTGATGGAGAACTGTACGAGGCCTGTCTACAACACTAACCTTTGGATAGGAAGGGGTATGTAGATCAGGAGGCCATAGAGAAAAGCCAATGGGCTTCCTTCAAGTTTTTCCTGCAATCAGGACTGGAATTAGCATGGCGATCGATGTCTATGCCTGCCAAGTCAGATATGTCTTGGTCAAGCTGATTTACTTAAATTTCATGAACTGTGAGGGCCTCACACAGCTCAGTGAACAGAGTTCTCTGCTTTCATTCCCTAGGGCTTCCTACTATGAAATTTCAGTCGATGACGGCCCATGGGGAGAAGCAGAAGAGCTCAGGGCTCAATTTGTGCACTGGGACAGGATCGAAGGCCTGGTGAGTAGCGTGGGCTGCTCCCTGTCAGTGTGCGAGCCTCTTTCAGCAACAGAATGTATGTTCTATCCTATGTGGGTGTGTCCGTGTCCTCTAGTGTGCAGGACAGCAGCTTGTGGGTCTGCAGTTTAAAGCTCACCTTCCTGTCTGCAGGGTTTTCCCTGTCTTCCATGCATCGTTTGCCTCTGCCACGAATTACCCAGACTCCTCCTCTAGAGGAAAAACATTACTCTGTCCTCCTTGCCACCTTTTGCTCTCCCCTCCGCACACATCACTTCAGATCCTTGCCGTTCCCAAATCGGAACCAGCTTTCTCAGCCTCTGCTGCTGCCACTTGGGTCTGGGCATCATGGTTTTTTAGTAGCTATTTGTGCCTGGCCTCCTTTTCTCCTGCATTGTCTGCTTTAGCACTGGCTGGTGCTGTGTACAGACTGCTTGGTGTGACACCCACACCCTGGCAAGTGTTGCCATTGCCGACATTGTCCTCTTTCTCCGGGCCCTCACCCTCACCCTGCCCATCAGAGGTCTGCAGACACCGCAGCCTGCTTGTCATTCTCTGCACACACCTTTCTCTCCTTTAGCCTTTGCTTTTGTTCAATTCATCTTCTTGCTCTGGATTTCTAAATACTTTCCATTCAGTGTGAAAGCGCCCAGCCTTCAAGTGCAGTTCTCTGTAGGCAGTCATCCTTAACTTAGCCTTCTTTCAAAAGCACAATGGTGGTGCCCTTCATCCTTCAGCACCTTCTCGCTGGCAGAGCTGGCAGAGCACGGTTACTAGGCTAACATGTCGATGCCTTGGGCATTTTTAGGGGTTTTAAAGGGTGCCTAATGTTTTTGTTTTCCTCTTGTTCAAGTTTTGTATGTTAGCAGGGTATAGTGCCTACTACGTATTTATTCAGATCTTTCTTAAATAAATGGATGCTCTCAAAAACAGCATACACAGTGTCAGTTTAGTTCTTAGCTGTATGTTGTGGCAAGCCTAAAATCCCAGCACTTGAGAGGCTGAGGTAAGAGGATGATAGTTTGAAGCCTTTGGGGGCTACATAGTAAGACTCTGCCTCAAAATAAAATAAAATAAATCTCCTGTCAAATGTCACTCATAGGTTGGGCTTGTGTGATGTTGCTTGTTGCTGCTGTGTCATAGGCATTGTTTCCCTTTGTTCATGAGCCAGGATGACAGGATGCTAGGATGACAAGATGACGGGATGACAGGATGACGGGATGTTGGGATGACGGGATGATGGGATGACGGGATGACAGGATGACGGGATGACGGGCTGACGGGCTGACAGGATGACGGGCTGACAGGATGACGGGATGACAGGATGGCTCTGTGGATGAAGCGTTTGTTACCAAGCTCACCATGACTAGAGTTTAGTCCCCAGGGCTCGCATGGTGCAAGAAGAGAACTCCCAAAGTTACTCCCTGACTTCTATGTGCGTGGCAATATGTGTGCGCATCCCATCTCCCATCCCACCCCCAAAAATTGTAAAAATTATATCATCTGATAAATTGCAAAACTAGTTTTTAACCGTCTCCTAAGTGTGACAATGACCAGGCTTCACTGATCATGGAAATATTTTTTCAACGGAAAATGGTAATAAGCACATCTTTGGAGGTCTACAGTGAGGATTAGAAATGGTTCCCGGGACTCTTGCCCTTGTCTTTCCCAGCATGCTCTGTAAGAAAGGGCATATTGCTGTCATTTGAGTATAGGGTGGGAGTTAGGTGAGCTTAATAAACCACTTAGTAATTTCACCACACGACAGGAAGGATTAGGATTCTGTTTCTTTATCTTGTCTTATGATTCTCGAGGGAGGAAAAGAAGTTTATCTGAAAAAGAAGGATTTTGTTTTGAATATGAATTGTATGGGGATGTGAGACTCAGGGTAAGCTATAAAAACACCGGGTAAGAGAAGACCCCCGGTCTCAGTGGTTTAACAGCTCATTAAAGTCCAGGGTGGGCATTCCTAGTGGACAGGTAGCTAGCTCTCCTTTAGTAGCGATGCAGAGAGGAAGGCTCCTGCCATGCTGTGGCTCTGCTGCTTTCCGACTCGGTGACTAAGGTCACTGTGCTGAGCTGCAGGAGAGGCACTAGGGCCCCCATGGGGCTGGTGAGCCAGGCTTGAGGGCATCGTTCACTTGGATTCCCTGAGGTACTTAGTGGCGTGGTTACACAGTGAGGGGGAGCTGAACGCTGAAATCTAACATGTACATGGGCTGAAAGTGTTTGAAGAAAGCTCATCTTTGTACATGCAGACATTCCCCACTGGAGCACGACTAGGAATTGCAGTTAGCAAGCGATTATCCTTTCTCATCGGTCCGCTTGATGTCAGACACGTTTGTACCCCGAAGACTGGCATCAGATAGCTGCTGCTGCTTTTTTTTTTTTTTGGTTTTTTTTTGTTTTTGTGTTTTCGAGACAGGGTTTCTCTGTATAGCCCTGGCTGTCCTGGATCAGCTTCTTGAGACAGCTTCCAGTCTGCATTTTATGTGGAAACGGAATGTGTGGAGATACACTTCAGTTCTTTCCCGGTTTATCCAGTTGGGTTCTTTGTGGAACTGAAAACAGGTTACTTTCAAGCCTTTGCAGTGCTTACCTGTTTTCTGCTTGCAGCAAGAGTAAGGAGACTCACCCTACAGCAATATCGTTTTTGTTTGTAGCCACTAACCTGTCGTCGTCTCAATTTTAAGAATCCTTTATATGTTAAGTACATCATACACTCCCCACTTGTAGTGTGCTTTTAGGACAAAAACTAGAATTGTGTGCTTGCTTTCCTCTAGGTCATTCAATATTAACAGGGTTGCAGCGCAGGCTGTTGAAGATGTTTTACATATTGGTGAGTACGGAAACTGGTTGTGTACTGCGGAGTCACTGTGCGCTGTGTAATGGGCTATGCAATGCTGTATATTTGAGTTGTGTTGTGTATTTGTGTTGTGTATTGCGGAGTTACTGTGGGCTGTGTAATGGGCTATGTAATGCTGTGTATTTGAGTTGTGTTGTGTATTTGTGTTGTGTATTGCGGAGTTACTGTGGGCTGTGTAATGGGCTATGTAATGCTGTGTATCTGTGTTGTGTGACTTACAATATGAACTGAAGCTTTTCCCATCTTCCCTCTGTCAACAGCAAGACGACAAGGAAATCTGACTCTTCCATTGAACAAAGACTTGGTAGAAAAAGGTTGGTACCACACGGTGTTAGTTACAGATAGCTTATTTCTGTCAGCTTTGAGAAAGAACAGTATTACGAACATCTGCTTAATTATGGTACAACACTGTCCTGTTAATTGTGGCTTTAAAAAGGTAACTTTAAAGTAGGGCTTCCAAAAAAAGCTTTTAAATTACATTTTAATTTTTTTGTGAATACACACACACACACACACACACATATCCATGGGGTTTGTGGATCAGAGCACAGCTTACAGGGGTTGGTTTTTTTGTCTTTTGGAGGCAGGAGGATGGCTGTCTCCTGTGGATTTGAAGTCACTAGGTTTGATGGCAAATATCTACCTGTGAGCCATCTTGCCTATCTGAATGCTGGAACACTATAAAAAGTGTTCACTTGTGTTCACCATGAGCTACAGCCTATGCTACATTACTGCAACTTCCTGGGTGATAGGATGAATATGGATGTATTTTAAATAGGAAACAAGTGTTTAAATTCACCGTAGGTTTTTCCTTAGTCATGGTCCTGATTTTCATGGTATTAACACTATCGAATTGATTCTGCTTATTTTCAGTTTGAGACTTAAACGATTTTAGTCATGCTTCATCAGTTAGCATTAGCACTAAATTGGTATCAAGGAAAGGAAATTGGCACCTGCAATTTCCTGTTATATAACTTAGATAAAACATCATGAGAAGTAAATAAAGATAGATGTGGTGGGCGTTCTTAGTGTCTTGATTAACCTCAGGGCATACATGAATCAGATAATCACCTCGTTTGTGCCTTAAGTACAAATATGCACTAATGTAATGGCAAGAGCAACCCCAGCACAGTAAACCTAATACAGCTGAGATTTGTATAATTTCTACTGAAGTTGCACCCAGACTGCAGAGGTGGACCTTGATTTGATAGTGTGTAAGGCTTTCCTGAGTGGATGTTTGTGCAGATCGAGCTGTCTGCAGGAGCTAGCAGGTAGGTGGCAGTCGCCATCACACACCTTCCCACAACTTCTCTTTGGAAGTTTCTTTCATAGCCAACACATTTTCTTTTTTACTTTTATTGTAGGTTAGATTTTTTTTTTTTGAAAAAAGGAACCAAATATGGATTTTTAACCTTAAACAAGGATTTAAAAGAATAAAACTACTAGTAGAAGCTGTGTACGTTAATTGTCAAGCTTTTCCCAGATTAGTGTTGCTATGAAGTATTTCCTGGGGCCCTGAGCAGGGCTGGACAGCAGGCTGTAGCTCCCCGTCAGCCACAGAAGGCACACAGTGTACAGGCCTCCTGGTGTGTGGCTGTGCTGCTCAGGAGGCCATGAGTACTAAGTACATTTCAGCTTAAAATGGGTTTAGTTAGATAATGTCCTTACTGTAACTTCAGGAACATACACATAAAATCCTACCAATAGTTCCACAATACGGCATATTATTAGACAGTTAGCCTTACTGGTTTCTTTTAATGTGGTGCTCAGGTAAACTTTCACTTTTAACTTTCTTGGATAGTTGTTCTTTTTTATTTTCTTTCTTTGTCTTTGAAGAAACAACAATATTTGGTATACAGGTTGGCCTCAAATTACTATAGGCTTAAGTCATCCTCTTACCTTCGAGCAGCTGAGAGTGTACTCGTGTGCCGCCATGCCTGGCTTGTCTAGTTGTCTCTAACTAATGCATGTTCTGCTTGCCGAGCTTCAGGTGCCTGTTAGATAGAAAATGGGTCCTAAAAGTTTCTGCAAATATCCTCAGACACAGCAGTCTCACTGGAGAAGGTGTACGTCATTGATGGTTTGAGGCTGCATTTTCTTTTTTTTTTTCTTTTTTAGATTTATTTATTATGTGTAAGTACACTGTAGCTGTCTTCGGACACTCCAGAAGAGGGCATCAGATTTCATTACGGATGGTTGTGAGCCACCATGTGGTTGCTGGGATTTGAACTCGGGACCTTCGGAAGAGCAGTTGGCACTCTTAACCACTGAGCCATCTCGCCAGCCCCCGAGGCTGCATTTTCTTATTGTTAGCTCTGACATGATACTTGAGGAAACCTGCCATATGCCAGAATTGACATCATAGGGTAAACAGAGGCAGGCAGCAAAGGGGTATGGCGGTAGGCCATGGACGGGGTCAGTACTACTGATGGAACAAAACTTAATTATCTGGGGCTGGCAACAATGCCCAGGGAGAAACTCTGAGCTCTCTTAACTCTTTAAGTGTATAGACATATAGACAGACAGATATGTAGACATATATACATATAGACAGACAGATATGTAGACATACATACAGTTGGTGGATGGAGCAGAGCCCAAAAGCCCCACGTTATTTCTTCTTTCAGCCTTTTTATGCCTTCTTAGACACAAGTTCTTTATAAAATTACCTCATGGATACAATGTTACGCAAAAGGGAAGTATGAATGTCGATAGTAAGTTCAAAGCAGTGCTTCATTCTGTAAGCTCATTACAAGTTCAAAGCCAGTTTCCCGTGGCCTTGCTTTATCATAGGCACACCTGGCTTCATCTGTGGACCTGACCTAGAATGAATGTTTTTCCTTGCTCACAAGTCTGTCCCAAGCCTATTTTTCTTCTTAGTGCAATTTTTGAAAGCTCATTGTATTCTTTATTATGCAGCCTTTACTTACTAGTCTATGAAGAAGGGCACATTCTAGTCTTTTTTTTTTTTTTTGTTGTTTTTGTTTTTGAGACAGGGTTTCTCTGTATAGCCCTGGCTGTCCTGGAACTCACTCTGTAGACCAGGCTGACCTCAAACTCAGAAATCCGCCTGCCTCTGCCTCCCGAGTGCTGGGATTAAAGGCGTGCGCCACCACTGCCTGGCTTGGCACGTTCTATTCTTGCTTCTAACTTTATTACTACATCATTCTGGCCAAACAACTAAAACTACCTCCTTAAACTTTCTTCCTATGATTATCTAAATTCTATAAAGTCATTAATTCATCTAAATAGCATTAATTCATGTTAGTTCATTTTCATGTTGATCTGTAGGAAATTTACTCAGTCGGTGGGCTGATGCCCAGGACGCTTTAGGGTATGTAATAATGGTAGGAAAGGCATATCAGCATCGAGCAGCCGTCTGGGATGAAGTCTCCTGGGCTGTGCCTCTCCAGAGTGTACCCACTGCAGCCATTAACTCCTACTTGTGGTATTTATTTCTCTCGTTTTCCCAGTTGTACCTGTTTCTTCTCTGTGGTGGCTGATGAATGCTCTTTGTGGGTTAATGATTGAACTTAATGGTCATTTATTTCTGAGTTCCCAAGAGATAGGCTCACCAAAATGCTTTCAGTGGGAAACAGCACACTCTCAGATGCTTCTCAGATGGGACCATTCTTTATTAAGTCTGCTGTTCTTCCCTTATAGTGACAAACGAATATAACGAATCATTGCTCTACAGTCCAGAAGAACCAAAAATACTTTTCAGTATTCGAGAGCCAATAGCAAACAGAGTTTTCTCCAGCAGCCGTCAGCGTTGTTTCTCTTCCAAGTAAGCAGCCACTCCTTTCATTCAGTGATACCGTGAAAGAGCAGCGGGAACACAGACACAAGCAGATCAGCCTTTTCTCACTGAGACCAATGGATTGTTTCTCCCCGTAGGAATAAACATTGTAGCCTTTGCTTTATTCATTTGAGAGTTAATTTAGGTTTGCATGTATTTATATTTATTTGTTTTCATATTTAACTGTCTTATGTTGGAATGTTAGCTAATATACATAGAAGGCCTCATGACAGGTGATTGGAAAACATACTGTAAAAACTTAACCATGACAACATGACAACAAAAGGCTGATAAATAAAGATACTTGCAAAAGATATCTGGTCTATCTCAAGGTATCTGAGAATGGTATCTGAAATCACTGCCCCAGAAGCATAGACACAGTGCCATAAGTGGAATTCTGTGTGATATCACAGTCAAAGTGCGGTGCCCTGCAAATTGTATTAAGTTGCTTGAGGTTATATGTATAGTGAATGTACAGTGTACATGAAAAGTACAGTTTGTTAGATTTAGGTTTTGTCCCTAGAAATCTCATTTTGTTTATATATGTGTGTATATCTAAACACACATATACACACAAACACACACGTGTACATATATATTTCATCCCTAGATACCTCATTTTTTTATACACACACCCCACACATATAAATATATACATATACACACACACACACACACACACGTATATATAATCTTATCTAAAAGATTTCAATTACTAGACATTTTTGTTAAGGGCTACTCAGCCTACATATAAAAATTGTAGCAGATTTGTAAAAGGCAGCCAGTACATTAGAAAAAGAAAGCCAAAGATACTTGGTATTTCGCAAAGGCATATCTAATAAACATCTAAAAAATGCTTCATCTTATTCATTTGTGGAATGAAGACATCCCCAAACTGTATGACTGAAACAAAGTTCAGGATTGGTCAGTTACCTACAGCGATGGGATGGACAGTGGGTCTACTTGAGGAGGGGTGGGAATAGCAGCTGAGAGAAGGTACTGGTGTTTTGTTCATTCCACAGTACGTCAGAGACTTACTTTTCTCTGCTTAAATTACATAACCTTAAGGAAAATGATACCGGAGACTGCACTCAATCCTTGTAATGGAAATAACTCGGAAGTTCATGAAAGTAACCCAGCAGCTCCTCCAGAAACGCTGAAGTAACTGGTTCTACCCTGAATTTTCGATTTGGGATGTAGATCATATTGTTTACATATTGTTTACAGTCACTGACTGTCCAATCAGAGGGCAGCCAACTCTCAAGCTCAAGGCCAAATAAGCTCCTAGTTATGGTAAAAGACCATAGGGTTGAGAACTTGATACTGATTTAATGGGTCATCTTCTTCCACTTAGAGTTTGTGTTCGTTCTCGATGTTGGGATGCCTGCATGGTTGTGGATGGAGGAACGTCTTTTGAGTTTAACGACGGAGCAATTGCTTCAATGATGATCAATAAAGAAGATGAGCTTCGAACTGTGATTCTAGAGCAGTGAAGGGCGTCCTCAGGCGCTGCATGCGATTAGTAGGCATTTTTTTCTGCAGATACAGATGACCAGCCATGCACCGACCTTGTTAGGATTCTTAATGACAGGCTACCACTAGAGTCAAGGTGACAAAATGGGACGCGTGTGCTCTCCTGCTGATTCTGACAGACAAGAGCTGTTCACCGTGAGACGGACTAAATGGACTAGAATTATGTCAAAGCTTCTGTATTATTTACAGTTGGTAACCAAGAGCATTGATACTCTTTAGAGGCAGGTTAAATAAAGGATTAAGTATTTAGGATTTGAAATTTAACTGTACAAGTGTTGTTTTCTTCCTAACTTTGTGGAATTGGCCATGTGTATCAGTTGATTAGTACATTATTTTTATAGTACTTAAAAGTAAAGATTTAAAAAAATTTTTGATGATGGAGAATTTTGATAAATCCTGATGTTGACTTAACTGAAGTTGGTAAATGTGTTTTCTATAGCTAAGAATTTTCTAATTCTAGGAAACCATGATGGAATCACTATTGATTGAAACCATGGGAACAGATTATTTGTAGACAAATTCTGACTTGTTTTGGGTGTCATCAGTGCTAGATGAAACACATCTATGGGACATGTCATTGACACTTTGTAAAGTATTAATTTCCATAGCAATTATTGTTCAGACAAGTAACTGAGTCCGATAGCCCCTTTCCTGATTTTGGTTTTGGATTTCTATTATGAAATCAAGGATTAGAAGGATAATCAATGATTGTGCTCTGTTCAGTAAAATGTTCAAAGACCCTTCCTTTAGTATTGGGCATGGACTCTAGTAAACACCTGGGACTTAAGACAGAATTTTGGAATTGCCTTAAATTAGTATTGTGATTTCCATTTCCTGTATTCTAAAATTTAAACAATAGCTTTGCGGGATGAACAGCTTCCCCATCTTCCGGTATGAAAACCACTCTTAGTTTTGGAGAAAACTATTTTAATTCTTGATTTTGTTTTCATGAAAAGCTTCTCCATTGCTAGATAATGGATGGTATTTTCATGCTGGGTTTTTCAGACTTGTGCATTTTCAGTTGTTGGTGAACTTCCTTTTTTATTGACAATATGAAGACTCATTCTGTGCCATCTACCATATAAGTATATATCTGTATCATGTTATAGATATATATGATATAATGAATTGTTGCATAGACATCGAAATAGACCGTTTATGGAACTTGAGCTTCGTGAGCTCAGAAGTAAAAAACTAAAGCTAGGATGTATGATGAGATCAAATGCTCTTAGCTTTGCCAAACGCAACACGCTGCTCTTTAACAATTAAGAAAAATGAATGTCACTGTGTGAGGTAATTTAGATCTGTCTGGGTTTGTGTGTTTATTTAGAACATTTCCCTTGACTATAGAAGGAAATAAGTGTTTTTATCTGAGCCAACTCTAATTTCTAGTTTAACTTTTTTTTTTTTTTTAAATGGATATATTTAAGATATCCCTTTATATGAAAGTTAAATACCTTGTTAGAAAAAAAATGCCACTCTCATCTTTAATGTACCTAGATCTGGTTGTCCATGATTTACCACACATCTATTTATACGTACCACTAATTGGTAATGAGCTGTGTGAAATCGTTCTTAAACTACCCTTGGAAAGGTATTAAAATTACTTATTATGCTCTGCCTACAATCTAACTTCTACTCTGTGGCAGGCAGGGATTTATTTGTAATAGACTAATGGCAAAGGATGTTGGAATATCAAAAATGTCTTTAAATGGGTTAACCTTTAATGACCACTTTATGCAAATAAAATTAAACCTTTGTCCATTTTTACTTTGTTTTCTTATTTCCTAAATTCTTCTGAAATCACTACATAAAAGCCCGAGTTTTCCCCTGAATACTATGTTTCAAGTCTTTATCCCCACAGGCATGTGATTCTGTATACTGTAGACTTAGTTCATTGCCATTATGTGGCAGAGTGATTATGTGAATCTGTCTATTCAGAGGACAGAATGATTAATTCAAAAATGTATTTTTCATATAACTTAGTTCAGTATTTTTGATGTTCCATTATGTTTTAATATTCTTGAATGGATAGCTTTTGTATAACAAAACAATTTCATTTTTATGTAAGTAAAATAACAAATAATTATATTCACTTGAGTTAAAGTGTCGTTCAGAAATGAAGGGTATGGGGCTAGGGAGATGGCTTAAGCCTTTAAGACTTACTACACAAATAGAAAGACAAACTGAGTTCAGCTCCCCAGTAGCCACATAAAATGCTGACTGGTCGCAGTTAGCCTGCATTAAGGAAGTGCAGCTGGATGCATGGATGATGGAGCTGGAGTGGGGAGGGGTGTGTGGCAGAGAAAGAATTGCTGGAGCTCATAGGCTGCTAGTCTAGGTGCAGGTTCAGGGACAGATGGTCTTAAAAGCTAAGAATGATGCAGCAAGACACTTGCTGGCCCCCGAGGCACCCCCACGTGTGTGCATACAGTCTTCAGACACAAACGGAATGATGAAAAGTATTTGGAGGACATTTAACTGCTAAGATAGGAAAAAATATAAATTTAGAATTTAAATCAAGAGAGGCACCTGCCACTGCGTTATTCTATATCCCTGTACTTAAGAGCATTAAAAACCTCCCAGGGATAACAACTAATGCAATGAAGTAAGAGGACTCAGTACACCTACAAACTGTAATCCTAACCATCTGGAGGGTAAGGGTAAACCTGAGAGCTAAAGCCTGCTTGGGCTCTACGGTAAGAGCCTATTTCAAAAGAGGAAGTCTCCAAAAGGACTTCCCAATTATAGTCTCAAATGCAGTGATTTTACTCTATGAGGGATTGGAGTGCATAAGTCAACAAGGAGGCTATTTTGTACTTTAAGGAAGGTGGACTTTAAGGCATTTTAAATCATATTTATTAGGTAAGGAGCTAAAGAGGACCCCCATTTTCTGGCCTCTGCAGGTAGATAGACAGACAGACACACACACACTGGGAATGGTGCTACAAACCTGTGATCCCAGCAAGCACCTGGCAGGCAGAGACTGCGGATCCCAAGTTCAAAGCCAGCTGGGGGCTACACAGACATCTTAAAGCCACTGCGGTCTTATTTCAGAAACAGAAGGAAACACTCGGGAGACGGCGCTTCAATGCCACTCTGATATTTAGTGCTGACAATTAATGCCAAAACTCTATCACTTGAGTTTTGTCTTAAACTTATGTTTGTATGAGGGAATGGATGAAAGCAGAGCAATGAGTCCTGCCCGGATGCTGGAACGCATGAGGAGGCTCAGTGGGTGTACTTTACATTTCCCATCACTAAAAACAAAATCAGGACCATAATGGTATTGTTAAAAAGCCATCAGTAGACCTGGGAATGAAAGGTTCAAACGGACTCAGCTATTGGAAGCTCAGGCATGAGCTATTCACACTGTCTAAAGCAACACAGGCTGCGACAGTGGAATAAAAATATCTCCTAAGTGTCATTGACAGCACATGGAGGCCAACAGGTGCACTGCGACCTCACTTTGATTACTCACAACAGGACAGGTGGCTGAAATCTTTATCTGACCTAAATGGCAACCCAAATGGATGCTTTCTAAATTGAAGGACTGCAGAAAAGGATATAAAAAGCAGCTCAAGTACTTGTTCTTATAAAAATGTATTTATTTTAAAATCAGTCTATAAAAGTAGAAATCACATACAAAAATACAGATTACTGCGACATGTATTACCGCGACATGTTGGCAAAAATAGCTCACAGCTGGACTTGCGTAAGGAAGAACAGGTACTGTATGTCTGAGGGCATCTGGAGGCCAGAGCCCGCCATCAGCCCATCACTAATGTGTAAACAATAGTTTCAAGTAGTAGTTAGCACTCTTTTAACTACTAGGGGATTGAAGCATGACCATTCTTGTGTGACACTTAAAATGTTCTTTAGGTCTGAGCAGATGAAGGCACTTCATGTTGTTAACTAAAAGTTTTTGATGAAGTTAATAGAAATGGATTGTAGCACGGAAATACTCTACAGAGGTAACTGCCTTAATTCTTTTTTTTCTTTTCATTTTTTAAGAAACACAATTTGATCCCTTTGCTTCTGTGTATCAAGTGCTAAAAAAACCATATGTTATCAAAAGGTTTAATGCCCCGTGATTCTTAAACACTTAGGTGAAGTGCAAGCCGCGGCACCTGCTCTGAAGCTGCACATGCGCACGCTTCCCGGGTCGGAAGCTGCACATGCGCACGCTTCCCGTGTAGATTGCCGATGGACAGAAATCAGTTCAACCTAACAATTTTAGGTCCAGTAACCTAACGGGCAGTTTCAAGCGATTACTGTTTAAGACCACTTAAAAGAATTTCAAGTTCTTGATTTCAGAGTAATGTAAAAAATAACCGCAGTACTAAAGGAACGATCAGCACACCCGATCAGCTCGGAATTCTATCCGACTTTTCAGAAGGCTGACTAGAATAATATCACATTCCTAAAACAAAGCAAGTAAGTTTAAAAAGCTAAACAACCCACATATATTGTAACATACATTGATTATAAAGTTTAAAAAGCACACAAGTAGATTTTCTCACCTAATTTAAGATTCTGGAAACATGGTAGAATTCCTAAAAACATTAAAGGATACTTCTTCATATTAACCTGCTTTTAGAGAACAGCCTTTGAGGTTTTCAATCCTGCACCAATCCTGTCCTGCTTCCGGCTGTGTCTCTGTGTTTTTGTTTTCTCATTTAGAGTTTTAGGTACATCATGCACTCCTGTGCTGCTGTGAAACTAACCTCATGCCTGCACAGAGTTGAAATGTGTTAATCCCAGAAAAGACCACCTCAAATGCTACCAGCCTCTGCTGCTTTCCGCCCAGCTCACCGTACATATAGCTTATTCTTCAAAGTCAAGTTTTATAAAATACTGAATAATTAAATAGATAGAAAGTTATGACAAACACCATGAAGATTGTTAGCCACGGGTAATTTTTAAAACTTGGGTCTAAATAGACTTAATTAGAAGGGCACTTGGAAGAGTTGGCTCAAATGTCGCTTTTAAAAAAGCATGCTGAAATCATAGGCTCTCCTAAAATCTCCAAAGACCTGCCGCTTAGGCCCTTAGGGCACAGCACTGACAGAATCGGCTCTATAGTTTTGAAAAAGTAACACTTCGTGGCTGTCCCCCTCGCAAATGGTTCCCTAACATACATATAAAGTGAAGGCTAAGGCAAAGCCAATAGGAAGAGTAACCAAGGTCTCCAGCATGCGGACTTGCTGCCTGCTTTCCTCGTTCCAGAGGAAACACCGCCCTGCGGTAAGCACTTCATAGACAACTGGGCTTTTGCAGAGTCAGTCGGCACTTGATACCCCAAATCTCCAGGTTCTTCTTGCTGTCCATAGTTGGCCTTGCAATGGTGGTGAAATAGGCGCAGTTAATCTGCAGCCGAGGAAGAGCTTCCCTCAGTAGCTGAAGGGTTCCCTCTGGCACGATTCCAAAAACTTGTAGCGTTTTTAGTGTAGGAATTTCTCCAAGTTCACTGCAAAGGAAGAGCAAATTCCAGGAGGTATGGCAGTTGTCAGACTAGTTATTACAGCCCATTGTCTATCACTTATATTGGTCTACAAAATGCAGCCTACTGACATCATCTGTAAGAAGTGATTTATGGAAATAATCCAGGGGGAAAAAAAGCGGGGATATAAAGCAGCCTGACCCGCCGTGAGGGTCCAGACCTGACCCGACCTTTGGGTCCAGAACCAAGCCTGTGCGTTTCATTCAGGGCGGCTCCCGTGGAACTATGTAGTTTTAATTTTTTATTTCATTTTTATTTATTTAATTTTTTAAATTGAGCTGGAATTTGCCACCTTTCTTAGTCCACATAGCTCTCTGGAAGGTCTGCTGTGATACGGGAGCTAGCAAGCCAGACATGGTCAACATTTCACTGTGATGTAACACATGGAAGTTAGGTATCTGGCCATGATCTTTCTTTGAACTATGCACTCTCAACAGAGGCCACCCACAGACCTGATGGCGGCTTAACAATGGTTCACCGAGGCCTTGCTTCACCGAAACCCACCAGTGACTTCCTTAAGGTGTTCTCTACATGGGATTACACAGGCTACATATAAAAATCTGGGATACCAACTTACAGCAGACAATGACCTTTTCTTTCCATATTTTTCCCCTATTACTGGTAGACAGGCCTTTTTTGTATACATTTCATGTTACCCGATATACAGTTTTGTTATCGGTGAGATCTGAGGGTCACACAAACGTGACCCTGATTATCTAAAGAAAACACTTTCTGGGTTTTGGTGCCGATTCTTTTTAAACAGGTCTGTATGCCCAGCTTCATCTCCCTGGTCTGTGTTTGTTCTAGGTTGGGACATAGTGCAAAGTCGAAGGACAGGGAATGTTTATTTTGGAAATTCAGCAACCCCCATCCCCACCCCCCCAGGGGATCAGTGAGCACAGCAGTGACCTTTATGTTGTCACAGTCAATATGTAGTCAAATAAAGCCGGTTTGTATTGTCACTTGGCTGCCAATGGCTCAGCCTTCCAGCATATTCTATACAGTGTCCATGCTACTCACCTGTCTGCACTGATGCCCCCTGAATGGCTGAAAGCAGATGGTTTGTTAGATCTGAGGCCCATCTGTGCCGAGGCTCCATGGTCATCCCATTACCCCTCTAGTGTATGAATGGTAGAGGTAAGCACCACACTGTCTACTGCATGTGGTGGGGTACAAGATGCAGAGTAAGTTGGTAAATAGAAGCAGGACGTAGAAATGAAATGTGTTGGCTTATAAGGGGCATCGAGTTCAGGAGGTCACAAGAGATCAAAACAGAAGAGGAACACATTCCATCTTTGAACTTCTGGAATGTAGAAACAAACAAAGAACTGCCATGCACTGTAGACGAGGTTACACCCATCACCACTAAAGAGGAGAGCAGTCCCTAGTACAACTCCTATGTGACATCTGAGAATGGGGACACTTGGGAGAATTCAGGTTCTGGGATATCCAGGCAGCCAAGCTCTTTGTCATCTATGGTGGATAATATTTAAAAGAAGAAGCTCGGTGGGAGTAAGGAAAAGCGAGTGTTGGCAGATGGCAGAGGGAGCTTCGTGCAGCAGCTCTGGGAGGCGCCTCCTGGCCATCCATGCAGGAGGCAGGATGAGACCCCACCACAAAAACCCATCACTGCCTCTTGTGTGCATTGGCTACAATGCCGGAAAACCAGTCAGGGGCGTCTGACTTTTCAGCATGAGAGGAACAGGATACGTTTACAGGATGCTCTTTAATCTGTGTAAAATAGTTAAGATAGCATCTTTTAGGGCTCTTAGTTCAAGTTTAATGAAAAGGCAGTCATCATACAAGAGGCTGAGGCTGGATCATAGGCCAGCTTAGGGAATGAATGGTGAGACTTGATCTCAAAAACAATAAAAAGACACTAAGTCAGGCCTTGCCCCTTCCCATCTCTGAGATAGGACATGAGCTATTTTTCAGTGTGTTTCCGGCTGCTGTGTGGACAGTGTCCTTGAGACACACTGGTATTTCTATTAAGAACTTCTGATGTGTTCCTCACCTCAAAGACACTAGAAGATCCTAGGAGTTGTGGATGCTAGAATTCTGCATTTGGGGATTTGTATCAGAGTTCCATGCATGTGAATTTGAGCTGCAACATTTGCATCCTTTTTAGGTAGTGTTTTTCTAAACAGGACACTAGCTAGCCAACACACATGAGACTAGTTAAAATGATTGGTTTAGTCACATAATTACCAGACTTCCCAATTTTACCGAATTCTTTATAGATCATTTATTACTGAAACTGATCTAATCCATTCATTTGAGAAATAATTTGTTTTTAAATTCACCATTTCTAGGTAGGAAGAATTAAAAACTGGCATTCTGATAGTAGGATAAATAGTACCATACTCTCCTCTAAGCCAGATGACTCTTCTGCAGTATACCCGGGAGAGTGCAAGGTTCTAAGCCCTAGTGGTTTGCAGTGAAACTGCTGTACACTTTTATTTGGTGTAAGGAAGACTTTGGAATGAAGTAAGCAATGCCTGCATGAGATTCTTAACTTTCATGGACCTACATAAGATGCCCTCTTTTCAGATAACATCAGGCTCTCATAGACCAGTTCTTCTCACCTCTTCTTACGATCCGAGATGCCCATCATTAGATTACAGGAATTCCCTGTGAGCTTTAAAAATGAATGGGAGATGTTTCCCACTCACATTGGGCATGCCTTCCGTGCTCTCTGTGGGTGCCCCAGAGGAAAAAGCCTCCTTCACAGACACTAGGATAGCATTCTAAGACAGTAGCTGTTAGTTAGTTAATAAGCTTAGTCGATTCAGGATTACTGGACATTCTGTGAACTATTTCGATATTCTTTCCTGGGCATTTTGTGGCACATCAATATCAATGTTCATGCTTTGAACATGTATTCATCCATCTAAAGATGGATTTTACTACCGAGTTTTGGCCTGTGCTTTTTCACCAGCGTAAATGTAAATCATACTTACAGTAGAGTATCAGGTATTATATCATAGCACCGGCTGAGCGAGAGGTGTTGGAGGTAGTTGAGTTGAAAAAATTCTGGAAAGCAGTCATTCTTTAGCATGATACTGTCACTGCAACCGAAAGGAAGAGTCAAACCATGATGGTCGAGAGTACTGCTGCTTAATCCCTGCTTTAGGTCCTCCCCCAGTTCACAAACAGCCAATGTACTCCAAAGTTTGATCTAAAACAGTACCTTAAGTCGAGGCGGATGAGGTTGGGGCATCGTTTAATTATGGTACAAAGATCTAGAAAAAGGCAAACAGATGTCATGGTCATGGTCACTGTTAAACAAGGCAGGAGGAGGACGTATGGGGCATCTGAGGCAGGCAGATAGAGAAGTTTGACATTACACAGGACTGTCCCAACATAGAAGTTTCCTGCCGAGGGCATCCAGGAGAGCACCTGGGAATCTGCCGTAAATGTTAAAGGAACTGTGGGAACCCCTGGATTACAACTCTTTATGTAGCAAAGTAACTGGCTGGAAAGACCAGGAAATCCCAATTCATAACAGAAAACAGAAAGACAAACCCCAATAGAACCAAATGCCAGTCCATAAAGGCAAACAGCAGCTTACCAGGAGGTC
This sequence comes from Mus musculus, assembly GCF_000001635.26. Lineage (NCBI taxonomy): Eukaryota > Metazoa > Chordata > Mammalia > Rodentia > Muridae > Mus > Mus musculus. The sequence goes on from NC_000081.6 coordinate 9,117,481, forward strand.
TCTTCAGCTCAGTGAGGGGAATCATGGACACTTATTAAAAAATTGTCCTGCCATAACTGTAAGAATGAGTTTCCAACTCAGATTACAACCCAGTAAATTCCATATATGTTTGGGTTATAAATGCAACTTTCAATGAATTACTTGCGGACTCTCGGGTTAGGTAGAGAGTGTCCACACAAAGAAAAGCCACCTGTAATCCCAGGGCAGAGAGGCAGAGGCTGAAGAACTGCTGCATACGGTGGACCAGTCTAGACTACATAGCCAGTTCTAGGCCAACCAGAGCTAGATAGTCACACTCTGCCTCAAAAATAAAACAAAGCTCTGCCATGCTAATCATATAGAAGTGTCGGAAAAATGGTGTGTTTGACATAAGCTAAATAGATTAATAGTCTTAAGGATAAACAATACGGGCCGGGTGGTGGTGGCACGTGCCTTTAATCCCAGCACTTGGGAGGCAGAGGCAGGCGGATCTCTGAGTTCGAGGCCAGCCTGGTCTACAAAGTGAGTTCCAGGACAGCCAGGGCTAAACAGAGAAAACCTGTCTCGAAAAAAACAAACAAAAAAAAAACATAAAAAGGATAAACAATACATCAAGAGCATAAACATCTGCAGAAGGGTGGAGCAAGAGATACTAGTGAAATAGCTGCCTAGATGCTCTCAGCAGAAGCACTAGCCATCAGGCCTCACAAGTGCGGTGTGGAAGGAGAAACAGACTCCAGCAAGGCCTCTGATCATCATGCATTGGCCATGATACATTCCCTGAGAGCCTCCGCTTTCCAAAACAAGTAAGTGGAAAACAAATGCCAGGAAAGGTTTTGCATGAAAAACAAAACAAAATACACACAAAGTGCACTGTAATCTTCACCAAAACACACAACCTCCTACAAGTAGAGAAAAGGAAAGGGTTGAAGGGACCATGCCAGGCTGTGACCTGCCTGCCACTAGAGCGAGCACTGGGATTATACACTGTGCAGAAATTGTAGGAGGGTGACAGTGACATAAACTGAGGTACTTTTTAAATGGAAAACAAATTTTTAAAATGTAACTGATTTAAAATAGATACCTCCACGTAATGTTTGAGTGATTACTCTCATAGATGTATCTGTGGTCACATTTCCTCTATATTAGTTTTGTATTTTCAAATCTTTCTCAACATACTGATTTGGCTATGTGGCACTCACCCAGATTTATGTCTAAAACAGTCCGTTCCTGCCCTGGCTCTGTCCCTGTCCTAAACTGCACAGCACCTGATAATGTCATGGGTTCAGTGTCTTAGGCCAAACTTTGGAGATCATGAGATCACAGTTAACTGTGTTACTTCCTCTTCATACCCAGTCTGCTGTCACCAAATCCTGTTATGCCAGTCCCAAATGTGCTCAGATCTGATCCTTTTTCTTAGCACCTCAGCCATTACCACCCTAGTTTCCTAACTGTCCTCCCTGTTTGCCCCTCCCCCAACACCCCCACCTCCAGCCTTTTCTCAATGTGGCACCAGAGTGCATAGTTTCAAGGGTAGGTCAGGTCACAGCACTGCCTCGCTCAGCATAGCCACAGCTCCTTCCTACTGTGTTGGCGGCCTTACCTCTGCTACCACCTCATACCAAAGGCCTTTGTACCCATGGTCCTTTGCTCCACCTCATAGGTTAGCTCCCACACCAAAGGCCTTTGTACCCATGGTCCTTTGCTCCAGAATGTTCTCCCACAAGCGCCTACGTATTTCTCATTTAGATAAGAGGTCTTCTCTTTGGTCACCACATCTTGCACCAGAATGTCCTTCCACAAACCTCTATGTATTCAGGTGTTTATAGGATCAGAGGTCCTCCCTGGCCGTTCTATACAAAGGCAGTCCCTTCTTGCTACAGGCGACCTACCCACTCCGCCTTACTCTCTTCCCTCCATTCTAGCTTCATTCATAGCATTCAGGAAGTCTGCTCGTGGTGTGTCTGTTTTGCTCTGTGTATTTTTATATCATCTTGATTTCTGAGAATAGCCATATAATTATTCTATAAGAATATAAAGTGTTTAAAGGGAAAAATGTCGAAGTACCGCATAAGGAGTGATAGGAAATCAAGACATGGCTGCAGTTTTACAGGTCTACTCTGCCTCTCTGTCTGAAGACAGGCACCTGCAATGACAATGGTTCAAATGTAGATCTCAGACCACTCATGAAGACCAATTATGTTAGCCTGACAGATCTTTCTTCTTCTCAAGCCCCAGACAAACAGTTTCCAAATACAACCTAAGTGTTAGGATGCATTTCAAGATGTTTGGTTCACATCTTTTTAAACATAATAAGTAAATTACCTCTCCCCAGGGTGAGCTAATAACACGCTCAAGACACCGGGCGGGGTTGATTTTAGTACCTAAATTGATTTGGCTTCATGCAGCTAGATTGAATATTAGCCCAAGGCTGAGCTATGGAGTAACAAGAACAACAAGAACAACAACAAACACCATTCCTTTTGCAACCTCTTAGCTGTACAAATTAAGACTCTCAGTGTTACACACAGAGCACAAAAACAGCCAAGTGTCAGCTTGACCAACACTATGGTTATTCCCCACCTGACTTGAAACGCCTGTGTTCACCCACATTGTCTTTTAGATGAATTAAAAAGTTGAAGGTGTAAATGCTAACTTATCAGGTTTCTAGTTGGATTATTCAATCCTAACAGTGTTGACAATTTTGCTGGATTTCTGTGCTGTTCAGCAGCAGTTCTGGCTGCTGACCACTAGATGGCAGCAGCACACCTGCCCTGAGACTGTCAAAACCATTCCTTTGTAAGCAAAGCTTGCTCCTAGATAAAAGCCACTTCTCAGTCAAGGCATGCTTTTGTATCCCTGGGAGAATGACTCCAGGTTCCCTTTTGGATGCTCAAATCCAAGGGCACTGAAGTCACTATGCACATCTTCTTGTCTGCTTACTTATATCTAATATGATGTAAATGCTGTGTGTTACACTCAACTGATCAGCGACTCATGCCGAGAAAAGTTCTTAGATGTTCAATACAGATACAGTAGTTTTTCCTGATTATTTTTTGATCTGTTAATGGTTGAATCTGGATACAGAACCCATAGATTGAGAGGGCTGACTTTATTGTATTTACCTACATTTACATTGGGGTCTGCATAGTAATTTTATTTTAGTAAAACCAGTTCTTCTGGGCAGTGGTGGAGCAGCACTTGGGAGGCAGAGGCAGGCAGATTTCTGAGTTCGAGGCCAGCCTGGTCTACAGAGTGAGTTCCAGGAAAAAACAAACAAACAAAACACCAAAACAACAACAACAACAACAAACCAAAAACAAACCCAAAAAACAAAACAAAAAAACAGTTCTGGGACTGAGGAGTTGGCTCAGTCAGTAAAGTACTTGAGTTTGATTTGTAGCATTTGTGAAAAAAGAACAACAACAACAACAAAAAAACGAAAAACCCCCCAAAAACCTAGGCGGCATAGCATTTACCTATAACCTCAGGACTGGGCAAATAGATGCTTGCCTGCCAGTCTAGCAATATCAATGAGCTCCAGGGTCACTGAGAGACCTGGTCTTATAAAATAAGGTAGAAGGACTCAAAAGGCGGAGCTGTGGCTGAGAGCACTTGTTGCTCTGGCAAAGGACAGGAGTTTGGTTCCTAGAGCACACGAGACAACAAGGGGTCTGTTAACTCTAGTTGCAGAAGGTCTGATACCGCTACAGACTCTGCACACACATGGGATACAGGCAGAAAACCCACACATACAAGGAAACATTAAAAAAGAAACATGGAGAACTACTGAGGTGGTCAGTCACCCAATGTTGACCTTGGTCTTCAAGTAGACACACACACACACACACACACACACACACACACACACACACACAGAGCTTTAAAGCACTCGCCGTCTAGGCCCTGGACTCACAGCTTGCTCCCAGACCAGAAGCTATTTGCCTTTGCCTAACTCTTCTGATGAGCAGTCCCTCGGCTGAAGACCCAGACAACCGGTACACCGGACTAAGGGAGACAAGCAGGTAGCCTCGGTGGGCCCTGGTGGGCCACCATAAAGCCTCGGTGGGCCCTGGCCTAAGAAGCTCTAACCTGTTTTCTGGAGGTTCTTTCGGTAGCCGCTGAGGTTCAGCTGGGTGATGGTGTTTGGTAAATGTGCCACAGCCGCTTGCACGTGCTTTTCAGTGAAGTCAAAGCACCAGGAGAGATTTAGCTCATCCAGTCTGCAGGAAGGAAGGGTGAGAAGAGAAGCATGAGTCCATCAGGACAAGGGAAACGCAGGAAGCCAGACTGTTGACCGCTGCGTGCACAGACCATTCCTGGTGTTGTTCATTTGAAAAGGCATTTCTTTCTCTGAACTCCTACACACTGAAAGGTCCCCGGTCATCTGGGCAAAGGCCCCAGCCTCCGTTTGAGAATGCAGGTTGGAAACTGTAGCTCCAATGTCTCTTCCTCAAAGCTACATTGTTGTTAGCACAGACGGCTATCAACACAAATGCCCTCTAAAACCCACAGAGGATGCTCTAACAATGCCTTTCTCCCCATTCTCTCCTGCTAGGAGAGCCTCAAGAGAGTTTCAAAGTCAACGTCTAGTGATCACTAAGGAGACATAGTTACAAACGGTAACACCTCCCCCCCCCCCCCACCCCCACAAACTGAGCTTAGCCTGAAAGTTGGAGTGGCAAAGACACCACACTGCTCAAGTCAAGAATGTGGAGCCACTCCATCCAGACACCCAGAGGCAAAGCTTCACTGTGACAGCTCAGAGCTTTCCTACCTGGAGCAGCTGCTTAGCAGAGTCGCCACGGCAGATTCAGAAAACCCAGAGCACCCACAAAGGTTTAGTCGCACCAAGTTTTCATTCTGTGCAAGAGTCCTAGAAAAGAGAAATGCCGGAAGAATGCATTGCATCAATGGCGAGTCCTGGTGTGTGTGCCTGTGTGTGTGCAACTGTAGTCAGAAATGGGCTTCAAAATCTATATTTCAGGCTGGTGAGATGGCTCAGTGGATAAGAGCACTGACTGCTCTACTGAAGGTCCTGAGTTCAAATCCCAGCAACAACATAGTAGCTCACAACCACCCATAATGAGATCTGACACCCTCTTCTGGTGTGTCAAAAGACAGCTACAGTGTACTTACATATAGCAATAAATCAATCTTTGGGCCAGAGCCAACAGGGACTGGGCAAGCAGGGGTTGTGGGGTAGGGTGGCGGGGTGGCTGGAATGAGCAGAGGTCCTAAATTCAATTCCCAACAGCCAGATGAAGGCTCACAACCATCTGTACAGCTACAGTGTGCACTCATATACATAAAAATAAATAAATAAATCTTTAAAAAAGATCTATATTTCACTAGTCACAGCTGAGTGGCTTGCTTTGGCTACACATCTGCAAACTGGCGAGAGCATCTTCTTGCTGGGGTTGGGAAGAAGGTTAAATGACACATTGTACTGAGGGATTTGCAAAGAACTTGCAGCATAAATGTACAAGAAACACCAGTGAGTATATATATCTCTTATGTTAAAAGGCTCACCCTCTCCTCTTAGGGACCCTTAGTGGTGATGAGCTATTGTTCTGGAGTTAATTCTTGGTTTGGTTTGATTCACTGTGTGAACTTGGACAATCGATCTGGCCTTTCTGTGCCTCAGTTTTCACATAGTGGGAAAGGTCGAGAACTTACAGCTTGCTCTCAGAATTATGCTTAGGTTGGCATGGCTCTCACTCTTGTTCCGGTTTTCCTATCAGGCTTCCTCTTTTCTCATCTGACTAGTGCAATGTTCTCACATGCACGGAACTAGCAAATTAATTAAGTACATTGCAATCTGACATGGTCCTTCCATTCCCAGAATCATGATGCACCATGCTTCATGGCCTCTTTGCAAACTACCAGAGGCTCCACAGAAAGCCATTATTCTATAGCCATGATCCTCCTCATCTCCCTGATGTGTAGGCTCCAGCTACTAGCAGCTAGTGAGGCATTCAGAACAGCAGCAGTTGTCCTGAGGCTGCTTCTACTGTCCTATCGCTTTGGAGATCTCCTACCTGAATATCGTCAGTGGCCAGCCTGCAAGTCAGTACTCTGAGAAGCCTGCCTTCTTGCATTCAATCAGTTCCCCCGGAATGTTGCCACATAGCCAGCAATGCATTTAACCAACACTCTGCCCTGTAGTTATCTGCCTCACCCATGAAGGAGGCGCAGACCACATACTGTTGACCCCTTTTCTCTCTCACACCTAGAGTAGGTTCTGGCATATGGTCAGCATTCAAGTGTCTGCTGTCTTGAATATCTTAGACAGTTCTGGTTATTTGGTTTGTCCTTCTGGACACGTACACAAGGACACTGTGGTCATATACAAGAAACGCTGCCACACAAAGCGACTGTGTTCACGACATACTTCAGGTGTCACTCACTTGACAATGGGGTCTGAGAGCTGCAGGCCTTCCAGGCTTAGATTCTGCAGCTTGGAGCACTCGGACAGAATCTTATGGAGGTTCGACACATTTATCACTGAGTTCGACAGGTCCATGTGCTGTACCCGGAAAGAGCTGTATATACGAGAGAAAAGAGGCCCTGTGAGGTGACTCACACAAGTACACTCAGATTCCATCAGACTCCTTCCTGTCCGCACATGACAGCCGAGCACAAATAAATACCCCTTTTAAATACTGGAGAAAGAGCTGAGCAGAAAACAAATTGCTTCTAGCTAACTCCTATCCTCAATCATTTTTAAAACTCAAGATTTCCCAAGCACGGATGGATGTTACTGCCAACACGGTCGCACTCCTAAAATTAAAAGGTGGCTATTAGGAGATGAGCTAGCCACACGTGCCCAGGGCGTGTGGTAAGCCTATGATGACTCCTGGCTGCTGGTCCGGGTTGAGGTTGAGCACCTGAGCAACAACCATGTTTACTAAGAGGAGGAGGACAGTAGATGAACCAGTTTTAATGGGAGGCCTAGTGTTTAGCTTTAGATATGCTAATATCAAAGTACTAGATATGCTAATATCAAAGTACTCAAGTTCAGATGTGGAAGCTTTTCAGTAATTAGAACTAAGAATTTTGAAGCGGACCAGACTAACGGAAGGGTCTGAGAATCCTGAGCATAAATGTGGGTGCATAAGACACAATGTGTCTGAGAACAGTAAGTAGAGACGGAGGAGGACAAATCCTGCACCGAACACAAGGGGAGGCTGTAGAGGAACAGTATGGCAGGAAATACAAGCATCGGAGAGGAAACGGACCATGGAAATCAGGGAAGGAAACTGAGACATGTTCTACTGTCTTTAGCTTGCTTTTCTCTTCCGTATCTCGCTGTTCTCCCGAGGAATCAGACAGCATGAAACCTTAGTATTCCATAATTTGCAGCACCAGAGAAGTACTTTTTAAAAACAGTTTACAAAACAAGAGAAGGTATTTTTTCCAGGTTGCAAATCTGTCGGTGATAGGGCAGAAAGCCCGGGATGCATTATGGGAGTATTCCTCCGCTTTGATATGGATGGGCAGAGGGATGGAAGTGGCCACGAGCGAGGGACAGATCACACACTGTTCGACGGAGGCGTGTGAGCTGTTCCCACCCCCACATCCAGTCATTCCTTCTTACCTGAAGCTTTCACCCAGCGGCTGCTCCATAAAGGACCGAGGGCAGCGGAAGGCGACCACCCCGCGGGAGAGCAAGCGCACAGTCACGTCTGGGTGCAGATTTTTACCCGCGAGGTCGAGGGACTGCCAGAGAGACTCATCGAGCCTAAAACAGAGGGGTGCTTCATTTCGTAAGTTGGCCAAAGCCAATTCTGGGGACCCTCAAAGTCACAGCTAACACGGAAGACATGGCCACTGGACTTCCTTAAAGCAAACCTGAAGAGCTTTTGTTTCCAAGCTGACTATGAAATACTAAATATTTCTTGGTCACAGTAGCAATATGCTCCCATGTTTCTTTCTGTAGGTTATCTGATGTTAAAGCTAGAAATGCTAATAACCTGGAACCACAGAATAAAATCCTATCAGTAAGTGTAATTTGACAAGTTTAAAAATCTCTTAAAAATGCTTATTATGGGCAGGAGAGATGGCTCAGCGGTTAAGAGCACTGACTGCTCTTCCAGAGGTCCTGAGTTCAAATCCCAGCAACCACATGGTGGCTCACAACCATCTGTAATGAGATCTCATGCCCTCTTCTGGTGTGTCTGAAGACAGCTATAGTGTACTTATATATAATAAATGAATAAATAAATCTTTTAAAAACTGCTTATAACAAGGTGCATAGATTCCAAACTTCCCAAACGATCCTGATTTCTAGTTCTGCCAAGCGTGGACAGGTTGCCACGGTTACCAGAAGTTTCATGAAAGTATAAATGAAGGAAGAAAAATAGTCATTATTTCATGGGAAAAAACCAATGACTCAGCCAGGGAAAAGTCACGGATTGGCTCTGTTCCATATTTGTATACATGCACAAGTGTATATACATATTTATGCTAATGTTAAAGAGGAAAGTACTAGATTATATAGATTTTCTAACACACATAGATATGCACACACACATACATTTAAAAAATAGACTGCATTTCAATCAGTGTTTCTTTTTAAAGCATTATTTTTGTTTACCTGTCTATGTCTGTGTAAGCAAACGATGTGTGTGTGTGTCCGTGTCCTCCAAGGCCAGGTGAAGTTATAGGCTGCTTTGGGCTGCCTGACATCCACTGAGTGAGACTTTTAATGAGAAATCATGCCATGCACAGAATTCTCTCTCTTAAACGTATTTGAAATAAACGCTCATCAACCAGTTTGAATTAGTTTTTCTACAAAACTTTGCTAATATGTGATTTGACTATTAAAAAGGCAGGCTATAGATCTGATATCTGTAAGAAAGTGGCATACTTTGTACATTACTCTTGTCTACCCTGAAATCTATCTCAAAAAAATAAAAAGACAGCAGATCCTTCTCTGATTATCTCAGATCTCAATGTCTCTCCTTTCAAAGAAGTACAGGGCAGCAGACTTGCTTTTCTAGAACAACCCAGGACCAGTCTGGAAGCATCCACTTTGCCCCAAATGACGCAGTGGTACACTGGAAACAAATGACGCAGTGGTACGCTGGAAAGAGAAGATGAATTCAGCAGCCACCCCTCCCCCAAGCCAAACATAACCAGTAATGGGTAAGGCTGGGCGCTAACAAGACGTAGTCTTATTTTAAGGTGCACTTCACCAACGAGTGTTCTTGACCCTGTAGTTTCTTCAACCCATAAACCAGAATAATACAAAATTATCATTTTAGCCATTGGGAAAGATTAAATTACTATGTCAGTTACTATTCTAGGAAAATAGAGATTGCCGGACCGAAGGGAAGATGTGGGTCCAAGGTACTAGGTGGCCAAAGATACAGAGAATAAACAAGTCTTGAGAGTAATGCTGTTCTGCATTTGGAAATTTATGCTAAAGAGAATGTTTTAGGTGCTTTAGCTACACTCACACCTGTAAAAAGTAACTCTGCAAGATTATGGTTATGTTAATTTGCTTGAGTGTAATTTAGTGACATATACCACAGCAAAACATATAGATTGCATACCTTAAATACACGCAAGGTTTTTAGAAAGTTTTTTTTTTTTTGCTTGGTTTGAAAAAAATAAGCCTCTTTGGTGGAAATGAAATGTAGCCAGAGTTGTGGAAACCTTTCTCACCTACCAAGACAACTGTGCAGGCTTAGGCCTGCAGCTGTGTGTAGCTCAGTGATAAGAGCTCTTGCCTCATCTGAGGCACTGGGTAAACTCCTGAGCATCCCACACAACAACAAAGCCATTCCTTATTTCCTGCTAGTCACTGCCTTCCTGGTTCACACCCTTTACATACACACACGTTAAGTGTAGCCAAGAACCAGCTAAGACTACCTCCAGTGGCCCTTGTTTAGCAGGCCCAACGAGCCAGGCAAGATACGGGCACCTTTCATTTTATCCTTAGGAGTATCCCACAATGAAGGGTCAATTATGGCTATCTTATACACAGCATGGCCAGGCTCAGAAGTGACAGGTAACTTGTCCAGGACATGGAGAGCATATGTAAAACAGTCTGGGCTCACACTGTCCAAGGTCAGAGACTTGTACCCTTCTCCAGTGCTCTCAGCCGGGTCCTCAGTACTGGGCCATCTTGCCGCCCTCCAGCTCTCCTTTGCTCTCAGCACACCACCCAGCCTAAACTGGTATATCCCTGGCAAACAAGTGCGGAACTGAACAGAGGCTATGAGAAATAGGGTAAGAGTAACCCACAGGAGACTCCTCTCATCTGACTGTGAGGCGACTTCCCTGACTTGAATGACAGTAAAAAGGAGCTGGATTTGCTTAGGTTCAGCTATGTTCTATGTGAGTTCAGACTCACATGAGCACATAACCCTCTTCCTTCCCTCCCCTCTCTATGCCCAGAAGGCTGAAGAATACTCACGAGAGGCGGTACCACCTCTTGCAAACGCCCGAGACTCTCAGCAGCTCAGGGAGGCACAGACAGGAAAAGATCCCAAGGAGCAGCTCATCTGGAAGGGAGTCCCAGGAGACACCTGCAAAGAAGCAGAGCAGGGTCTCCATCTCTGAATTCTTCTCTGTCCCAGCCTCGGAGTCCCAGCAAGCGTGTAGCATGCACGAGCATATATCAAGTTCACGCCACAAAGCTCTCAGTACTACACACCGACTTACACTGTGGTGGCTTGAATGAGATTGTCCCCTCTAGTCCGAACATTTGAATTCTTGCTTCCAAGTTGGTGGCGCTTGCTGTCTGATTAGGTTTAGGAGGGGTGACTTGGCTGGGAGCAGCTCACTGGGGTGGACTCTGAGGTTTCCGAGCCCCAGACACTCCCTGCCATCTTTCTCTGCTTCTGGCTTGAGAACAAGGTGTGAGGTCTCAGCCTTTGCTGTGACCCTATCCACTGCTTGCTCTCAGGACTCCCTGAGACCCTTGCCATTACGGACCCCTCCCACCTGAACCCTAAGCCCAAACAAACTCTTCCTTTCCATAAGTTGTCTGGGTTGTGATAGTTATCACAGGAACAGCAAAGTCCCTAAGGCAAGCGCTGCCGTGAGTGTCCCAATTTCTTAGCAGTGAGACTCGGGAACAAGAATATTTTCCCCTTGGCCCCAGGCTGGCAGAGACAAGTTGATTGGCCCCAGCACAGAGCAAGTCCCCAGCCACCCAATAAACTGTGGCTTGAAGCCACAGAGGCTCCCTTAGAAGGTGTGGACTTCTATAAAAGGCCTTCCTTCCTCCCTCCCTCCCTCCCTCCCTCCCTCCCTCCCTCTCTTTCTTTCTTTTTTTTTTTTTTTGGTGAGGGTGGCTGTGGAGTTGGGACAGGGCTTCTCTATGTAGCCTTGGCTATCCTGTAATTCACTCTGTAAGTCAGGCTGGCCCCAAACTCAGAGATCCTTCTGTCTCTGCCTCCCGAATGATGGGATTAAAAAGGCTTTCGCCACCACTGCCTGGCTTTCACTTCTTAATCCAACAAGTATTTCAAGATTCTCTACTACTACTTACGGTGCCAAGTAACACTGTAGATGTTAGTTATGGTGCTAACATCTCAGGTGTTAAGGAAAGATCAGCAGACAAAATAAGAACAATGAAAGAAAGACTTTACCTTCATAAAGCAGGCCTGTTATGGACAGTTATACTCGAAACAAGTACACTCGGGATGCCAGTTATGAAGAAAAATTCAGCCAGAAGTGAAACTCAGGCACAGCCAATATGTGTGAACACTGTGGGGGTGACGGCTGCTCCTGGGGCAGTGATCGCTGAGTCTGATAGACCTAGGTAATGGGAGTAAGCCTCGGATCTGTGCTCTGGACCCCGCAGAAGGCAGGCTTGCTTTGAAGAACAGAGCTAAGAAGGGTAGTGGCGGGGACTGGAATGAGAAGCAGGAAGGGAGAGCTATGGAGAAACACCTTTGGCTTCCATTTAGTTTTTGGTTTTTTTTCGCGACAGGGTCTCTCTGTATAGCCCAGGCTGTCCTGGAACTCACTTTGTAGACCAGGCTGGCCTGGAACACAGAAATCCGCCTGCCTGTCTCCCGAGTGCTGGGATTAAAGGCGTGCGCCACCACGCCCGGCTTTTGGCTTCCATTTAACAAGGAACTCCTAGATGGTGGTGAGCACAGAATTGCCACCGGTCCCTTGAAGTTCTGGGAAGATCAGTGTGGCTGTGGTCACAGTGGACGAGAGTGGGAGAAAGGTTAACGTAGCTTTGTCTTAGAGAAGTGGTTTCTAGGTGGCTCTTCCACCAGCTAGATCCAATTCTAGGCTCTCTACCTTCCTGTCCCCAAGAGAAGAAAGGGACCTGTATTTGTTAAGACTTATGGAGCTTACAGAGCACATACCTGAAGCAGGTACCATGAATAGGAAGAGGCCTCAGTGGAGAAGGGCACTGGGGGCAGCCCACGGCAGCTGCCCTGTCAGTCTTCCTGGACTGTCTCTCTGAGACAAATCCTGACTGTCTTTCAGTTTTTTTTCGAGACAGGGTTTCTCTGTGTATCCCTGGCTGTCCTGGAACTCTAGACCAGGCTAGCGTCGAACTCAGAAATCTGCCTGCCTCTGCCTCCTGAGTGCTGGCATTAAAGGCGTGCGCCACCAACGCCCGGCCTGCCTGTCTTTCAACTGCATTCCTTCAATAGAGCCAGACACTCAGCCTGTGTCCACATTACTTAGCACAAGGATCAACCTGTGACGGTTCAACTCTAGAAGTGTGTCCCAGCCACCGGAACCTGCTGTAATTCTTAGGATAAGTCATTCTGGGTCGCGCCTGGATGCCATTCATTTAAAATAAAACTGCTACTAATGGCTTCCTCCTACGGGAAGCCTCATGACCAATGAAGATCCCTTGTGTACGTGATCGCAACAGCAACTCATCTGTTTAGGCCTCCCAGGTCCACAAGATCTTGCAAAGGAAAATCCGATTTGTTTTACAGACTAGGAAGTAAAATTTGATCTAGTCATATATTTACTGAATGATCAATTCAATCCCAAGATTTGTTCTTGGGATACAATATAAGCTAAGCACACCCAGATCGTTATTCTAGTTTGAAGATGAGCGAGACAAAGAAGATACTCCAACTATCTATCATGTTTGGCTACATGAGGGCCCCCAAATCTCTGCAGCATCTGGGGCAGAAGGGTCATCAGGGAAGGCTTCTGGGAAGCCGTGGCTCCTCCGTGCTCAATCGAGGGCTGTGCTGTAAGTCTAGTTTGTTCTTTACCCAAGTTCAGTGTGGGAGATGAGGTCCAGTGCACTCTGCTAGCTTTGAACCCACCATGTGGTTGAGCTCTGATCTATTGTGAATTCCTCTATCTCCCAAGTGCTGCAAGTTGAGCTTTCATTCTGATCCACAAAGACTATATTGTCAGATCCCTGGTGTATCTGAGAATTACCATATTATAGGAAGAACTCAGCCCTCATTGGAATCCCAGCTGTGCTGCCCCTAGTCTATGATGCTGAGTAACTTGAGTCTCTCTAGGTCTGTTTTCTATCTGGAGGAGAGAGAATAAACAGAGTTGCCTGGCAAAGCTGTTCAGTGCGGAGATGAGGTGATACAGAAGATTTGAAATAATGCAGTACAGAGGCAGTCTTTCTCTCCACACTCCCCTGCTTTCCACACGAAATCAGCACATTTTCCTTCTGTATTTTTTTTTTTTTTCATACTAGGAAGTACGCTAGTTTGAATTCTCATGAACAGGCTAAAACCCGTGATCAGAGGAGGCCTGGTTATGCTGCAAGGGACTTACCCGAGCCCAAACCTCACATCTCCCTCAGTCTCAGCTGTGAGTCTCCCGAAGCAGATCCAGGTCTGACTTCAAAGGGGAAGCACTGGAGAAGTGGGGAAGGCAGCCGCTACAGGGTGGAGGGAAGCCAGCTATGGCGTGTTAACAGGCAGGCTGTCGCCATGGAAACTGGTTTAAACCTTCAGGGGTTCCAGAAACCTGGAACCTGCCTCTGAGCTGTCCCACCAGAGGGTCCAGGAGCTGCAGTAAGAGAGTCCACCAGGTGCTGTTGTATGTTAACTCTGGGCTCACTGGTAACTTCTCAGCATAGCTGCCCAGAGAAAGCCCTCAGGCACTGTGGCATCTTCTGCATTCAGGTGAAAGCCTTGGGAACTAAGGAAAAGGTGAGTGGCAAGGGACCATGGGTCAGTCAACAACTGTGTTCAATAAAGATGACTCGGGGAGGGAATTAGAGAAGCACACCCAGAGATGTATGACTGATGACCTCATTCAGTGCTTGCTAGTTTATGAGGAAGTTCTAAGAAAGCAGAGGAGAGAGAAAGACAGACCAGCAAGGAATAATCCCGTGATAGGAGGAAGTGTAACATAGTGCTGAATGCAGAGGCAGCAGACCCAGGCACCAAAGCCTCGCAAGAGAACACTTGCTCTGAGAAGTAATTTCATGTCGCCACCAAAGATCCATGCTCATGTTCCAGCAATGTGCAATGGCTAGCATGTAATTAGAATTTGATAAATATTTGCTAAGGGCACTGGACCTTTTATTTCTATTAATTCTTAACGTGACTGGCTAACTTTCTTTAACCAACTATATCAGTTACTATAACTGGCTAACTTCCTTTAACCGACTAATTACTACATCAGTATTAAGACCAGAACCTGAAATTGAATATTAGAAAAAGCCTGACTGATATTTCATGGAGGAATAACTAACACTTCAGAGAAGAATGCTGGCTTTATTTTAAATACAGGCAAGACTGTTATAGGCCTCATAAGACCAGTTTCTTCATTTGAACAAAAATAGATTGGTTTGTAACAAACATATCATGAGTGGCTTTTGATTAATGAGCTAGTTTTGGGAGCTGGGTATGAGATACAGCTCATGTCCAATAAATATCCTTAGTGGCAAATGGACTATTAAATAAATATATATCATAATAGTGAAAACTGCCATCTACTAGAAGCCCTAAAACCTCTCGAACTGACTTTGCTGCAATATATATATATATATATATATATATATATATATATATATATATTGCAATATATATATATATATATATTGCAGCAAATATATGTATATACACACACACACACACACACACACACACACACACACAAAGTATTATTACTCTCATTTTTATGTATGAGTTCATTTATTTCAATGAAGCCAAATGATTTCAGAAAGGCTACATTAATTGTTAGGAAGGGTGCAGAACCAAGAGGCACACTTGAGTTTCTAAATTCCCATGCCCCAAAGTGGAAGTACAAGGTCACAGAGGCAGAGGCTTAATGATGTCTCTGGTGGCAGAGAACACTGCTGAATGCTGCAATGTACCAATGAGAGTACTATCGGATGGGAGGAGCAGCAGTCCAGAAAATTATATAGCCTTAGCTAAGAGCAAGGTACTCAGTGCTCCAATCATTTGACTATTCAGGATAACCCAGTTCTGGGGCCCCAGGGTGGAAGTGGGTGAGCCTGGAATTGGCTGCTGTCCCAGCAGATGAATGGGGCAGAAATTTGTCTCCAGTAGCTGTGCTGGTGGCTAAAATCCAGGCTGTGATACACTTAATCTAATTGTATTTGCCATATTTAATTCTCAAAACATCAGCCATCTGTTTCCTGGATTCCTGACAACATGGCTGCCTGGTCTGTTTGCAAGCACAAGAGTGAGCTATCCGGTGGTCTTTTCCCCACTCTGATCTACAAAACCCACCAAGGCTTGCTACGGTGGCATAGAACGGCAGCTAACCAGCACTGCTACCGTTTCTTCTCAGGTGCAAACAAGCTTCCTCGTCGTTAGTCCACTCCCCATACCCTTCAGCCTCCTCGGGAGAGAGGGGCGTGGAGGAGTTCTAAGCACTTGAGCCTAACTTGTCTTACTCAATCTGCTCATTTCTCACACAAGATTCAGACTGAGATCCAAAATGATTCGAATGACACCCGAAATTTTGATTAAAAAAAAGAACTGATTTTAATTATAAATTACGAGAGGAGTTGCCCACAGAGGCCGGAGGTGTTGGATCTTCTGGAACTACAGTTGCTATAAGAACCCGGTATGGAACCCTTCCTGAAGAGCAGTAGATACTCTTTACTGCTAAGCCCTATGCAGCCTCCCAAATTCTGACTTTTACGATTGCTTTTCAGCTGGACTTTGTGTGCACACCAAAACACATCCTGTATTACTTTTTCTTTTTTATATTTGATTTTATTAAGAGTGCTCACACTTTGACCACTCTTACCGGCTTAATTTTGGTGACACATTATAATCTGTGCTTTCTCCGTAGGGAACTAACTGTACAGATTTCTGTCACTCTAGGTGAACGTTCCTTCATTTTCTCACAACCACAGAGGCTGTACTAGTTGTTAATATATTTGTAATTTGGGTACAGTGGGCCAGATAGAAAAAAAAAACACACAGCAAAATTAATGATTGTACCATTCACCCCACACCCCTTTATTTCTACTACTTTTTAATCCTTGTGGGATATGAGAAATAATAAAGAAATAAGGGCAAGCAAGCTACAAGAGTTGGGCTTTTTTTTCATTGTTACTACTATAGTCCCAATACCTAGAACAGTATTTATGCTTGCTATGCCAGAACTCGTGGTATATGTCCATAATCTCAGCATTGTTTTAAATTTAAAGGATTATTTACTTTACGTGAGTGCTCTATCTGCATGTACATCTGCATGCCACAAGAAGGCACCAGACTCCATTACAGATGGTTGTGAACCACCATGGGGTTGCTTGGAATTGAACTCAGGACCTCTGGAAGAGCAGACAGTGCTCAACCACTGAGCCATCCCTCCAGCCCACATAATCTCAGCATTTGGCAGAAGAGTCAGGAAGACTTTGCAATGTGTGAAGCCAACCAAATAGTGAGTTTTAGCCATGGTTATACAGGGATTCCTAGTCTCAAAGTGAATAAATAAAAAGAAAACGGTGGAATGGCCACAAGGAAACTATAAAGCAAGCAAAGATGACTGGAAGTGTCCCCACAATGACTTCAACAGAACAAAGGCTTGGGAGCTGGTGGGTCCTGCAATCAATTTAGTAGGCTTGCTGCTGCTGCTGCTGCTACTACTACTACTATTTTGCTTTGAACAAAACATTTTATTTCTTTTGTGTAAGCAAAGGTAGGGGTGCGGAGGCTGTTAAAGTAGTTGGGTATCTCCTACCTTGTGGGTTCAAGAGAGGGAGCAGCTCAGTTTTGATGGAAAACGCCTTTATGTGTGGAGCCATCTTGCTACCATTATCATTATTGTTATTATCTCAAGAATGGGATAGTATAGAACAGACAATATCCTAGGGAAAGGGGAATGATAATTCTATGAAACTCTTGTTTCAAATTCTCCTATGGCAATATAAAATATATTTCTTACTCGCTAAACAAAAATGTATGGGGAGAAAAATGTTTGCTTTGGGGTACTAAAACCACAGATTCTCAGGCTAAAGAAATTCTTTCCTCTGAACCTCTGGAACTCTGCACTTTGAACACGATTCCATGTGGATTCTGATATCCTCTGAACTTTGGAGTTTTAGTCAGAGAGAGAACCTTTGCTGGGTCTGGAATTTGAAGTGGCTTAACAGCCATGAAAGAGCTAATCAACACATTAGTTCAAGTGCATTTTTCAAGGTGCTCACTTATTTAAAAGACAAGGAACAGGCATTTAAGGACCATGAATAAAATGTGATTGCCCTCTTTCCGCTGCTGGCTCCACTTCTGCACTGTTTCCTGTTTCCTCCCAACTCCTTCCCTACACACCAGAGAGCCAGCCAGAACTACCCTGCTATATGATGGGAGGGTCACATAGTTTTAAGCATCCCACATAAACAGATGCGGAGGAATTTCGTTGCCAGATGTGAAGCTGGAATGCAGCCCGTGGTGAAAGCTTGCTTAGCAATGAACCAACAAAAGCCCTGGGCCAGTCACCAGATCTGTGTACAGTAGGCATAGCCTGTCCAGCCCTAATCCTGGCAGAGTTATTAGCCACCTGTCCTAACAACTGCAGGCAAAACTCCCTGGGATAAGAATCCAGCTACACTGGAGGCCTATGCTTGCTTCCGGGAGCTTGGTGGCACTCTTCTGTAGCAGCTGCCTCTCGGCTTACACCATGGGCCTACTTCTCATCCATAGCAATTAACAAGAAAGTCACTCCATGAGTAAGTGTATGCCATTGTCCTCTCTATCTCCTAAACCACGAACACCCTAAAAGCCATGATTATTTTCCTCTCTCACTTTAGATATTCATTTTAAGCATCAATCTTTTGTTTGTTTTTTGTTTGTTTTGTTTTTCCGAGACAGGGTTTTTCTGTGTAGCCCTGGCTGTCCTGGAACTCACTTAGTAGACCAGGCTGGCCTTGAACTCAGAAATTCGCCTGCTTCTGCCTCCCAAGTGCTGGGATTAAAGGTGTACGCCACCACCACTGGGCCCATTAAGCACCAATCTTAAAGTCTAGGTTCATTTCTGTGCTGTCTATAGTCTAAGCACTAGGGAAGCCGAAGACAGGATTGCTATGAGTTCAAGGTCAATCTGGACTACAAAATGAGAGTATATTAAAAAAAAAGGGGGGGGGGGAGTCATGTATGATACCTCACAAGCTGTCAGCACTTGTAAGGTGGGCTGAAGCAGGAGAAATGCTGAGATTTCAAGACTACATAGTGAATACAAGATTAACCAGAAGTATACAAGATTGGTCTTAAAAAAAAAAAAAAAAGCCAGGGTAATGGTGCACACCTTTAATCATACCACTTGGAAGGCAGAGGCGGGAAGATCTCTGAGAGTTCAAGGCCAGCCTAGTCTACAAAGCCCAGGATGGTCAAGACAAAGCTAACCCTGTCTCAAAAAACAAACAAAAAAACCCAAACATAACAAGAAAAAAGAAATGCAGACGTAGACTCACTGATTGGACCAGTTCAGTTCCTCTCTCCCCAACACCTTTGCTTTGCCAAGTAGCCAAGGACTCCACACATCCACTGGGATGGGAAATGAGTCACTTCTGCACAAGGGGCTCCTTCCCTCCTTCCAGCCCTGAGGACACTCAGGGTCTGAGCTACTACTAACACCTCTGTCTTCCTGGCAGGCATGTAGCTGTGTGCAGCTGCTATATACTTTGTCCTTCCTCTTCAACTCCATTTTGAAACTCCTAAGAAACAGCAACCCTCCCTTATGTTCTGTCTGGGTCCTCACAGTGTTTTGCTTCAAAGATGACTTTTGTCCTACATCTGTGGACACGTAGATGTCATATTTTATAACCAAAGCTATGTACAATGGGCAAGTTAATCAAAACCTACTCATCTTAGCAGGATCTATCTCACCACATTTGGTTGGTCAAACACCAAATTGCTACTGTTAAAAACCCAGGCTCTAAAAATAAGAGTCACTTTAAGTTTTATAAAGAAAAAGATTTCTATATGTGCAGAGTCAGATTAACATTACTGTAGACAGAGGATGCTTCTCAAGCCAGTGTCAGAAACTGTGTGGACCATTACCTATTATAAGCCACTGTCATACTAAGACCTTTACAGTTTTACTCAATGTTCAGATGAACACTTTAAGTAGGAATTATTGCTCCATTTCACAGATAAGGAAACTAAGGCCCAGAAAGTTCAAGTCACTTCCCAAGGTAGCTCCCAATGGCAGCATCAAGGTTTAAATGTAGATTTGTCTGAACTTACTTCCATACCCCTCTAGTTAATCTCATATATTATTATATATTCAGTTATGTTTTCACTTTGAGACAGTCTTACTGCGAGGCTCATGCTTTCTAGAAATCCCCATCTTCTGACTACAGCCTCTTAAACTGGGACCAGAGAGACGTGCCACCATACCTGGCATTAATGTGGACTCACATGCTATAACCTGAAGATGACTCCCTTTCCAAAAAAGTATTGAGAAGCCCAAACAGAATTTTTTTTTTTTGAGACAAGAGTCTCATTGCGTAGCCCTGGTTGTCCTGGAAGTCACTGTATAGGCCAAAGAGCTTCCAATTCACAGAGATCTGCCAGCTTTGGCCACTGGTGTACTGGGTTCAAAGGCATGAGACACCACAGGGGACTACAAAACAGGGATTTTCAAGCAAGCCACGGATCTGCTCACCACCCTGTCTGCAGACAGCGCCCGAAGGAAGGACGGAAGAATCCATTTCTTTACGCTGGCTTTGCAAGGCTTCACTCTGATGCTTTCTTCAACGTCTTTTTCCATTCCTCACCCAATTTTAGTTTAGACTTTGGTCACCTCTTCCACTGCTTTCATCCTGACCACGGCTTATCATTCTCTCACTGCTCTACATAAATCTCTAGGGGTCTGCTGCCTATCCTCTACCCGATACAGTTCAGCCTCAGCTAACCAATGTGTCCCTTTGGAGGGGTCACCGAGCCGGGGCGCCAATGGTCCACTCTTTTAATCCCAGCACTTGAGGCAGGCAGATCTCTGAGCTGGAGGCCAGCCTGTCTGAGTTGGAGGCCAGTGAGTTACACTACAAACAAAGAAACCCTGTCTCAATGGACGACACTGAACGAGGGGAGAGGAGTGAGTGTTCCAATGAGGAAAGATCAGCCCCACCTGAGGCCGCACCTCTCCCTACTCTGTCCACTCTCACTCTGCTTTCCTGTTCTCCAGCATCTTATGTGGCTTCCCTTTACTTTAGGTTCCCTATGCCAAGGGACATTTTCACGCGTATTCCTGCATTCTCCCCTTGTCTTTGCTTAAAGGTCACAGCCCAAATAAGGATGTCAGCCAATAACCAGTTTGCAATCTATCTTCAGATTCCAAGACTTCCTCCATTCTGCCTCAGTTTGACCCCCTCTTTGTTTTTAGCCACGTTGGCCTAACATGTTACAGAAAGTACCATATCCATTGGACTTCCAGCATTTCCTCACTAGAATGGAAGTTCTAGGATTTGTCTGTTTTGTTCACTGCTATTATCTGGAGCCACTATACTGTGGAGGACAGTGTGCTCTCAAAAACACTTCCTGAATCACTCTTTTGAGACAGGGTTTCTCTGTGTAGCCCTGGCTGTCCTGGAACTCACTCTGTAGACCAGGCTGGCCTCAGAAATCCGCCTGCCTCTGCCTCCTAAATCCTGGGATTAAAGGCGTGTGCTACCACTGCCCGACCCTGAATCACTTTTTTAAATGACTAGGGGGTGGGGGTGGGGAAACCTTGACAAGCCTCAGGTCAACACACTATATTTACTCTAAGGCTGCCAGTCCTTGAGTCTGGATCTGCCCTGGAGGCGCTTTATTTAAAAATGTTTGGGGAATCAAGGAGTGGGAGTCACTAGTGAGAGAAGAATTTCAGGTAAATTCTGATCTCATCAATCCACCCTGCCTCCTGGAGACAGAGCTGAGAAGAAAGCTGACAATATAAATCTATTACAATAATCCAGGAAGAGATGATGAAAGCTTGAAACAGCTGCCACACAAGAGTGAAAGACACAGTGACTAGCTGGGTAGTGGGGGCAGTGGGGATGAGACCACATTTCAGGGTTCTATGACTGTAGATGCAATGTCACAGTAAGGGAAACACCACACCCCCAAGGGCCTGCTTGCAAGCGGAGCAATCTAAGTCTCTTCTACTTAGTAACATTTACCTTCCTAATGTGCCTACCAATAATCTAAGTCATTACCATACAAAGCTTGCTCAGATACAAAGAAGTATATAGAGACAAAAGGGGACCCTCTAAGATCCCTGCTTCTGTTCCCATATGTCAGTGTACTGAGCTGGACTTTGAGCAGGAAGATTCCTTTCTAAGGAAAAGGGCAGGAAAAAAGCTTCAAGTCAATTGTTGACCACAAGATAAAGACCAACCAAGATTCCTGAAGACTTAATGACTGGAATCCATTTCACTGCCACACTTCCAAACTAGGCAATTTTAGGCACCAAAACTAGGCAATTTTAGGCACCGATCCAAAAAGATTCCCCAAGGAAATAATTCAATCGAATTTAGTTAAAACAAAATAGTTCAACCCATTACAATACAGTTTGGATCTTAGTGTTGTGCATTACCTGGAAAGTTCTCCCGACTAAGCTTCGGCCGACGGATGATCACAAAGTCTTTGTCACTCCCTTTGCCCTTGACTCGTTTCCTTGGAGGGCTCTGGGGGTGGCCGAGGTTTGAGAGCAGTCCATGTGGGATGTTCTCACTGTCCACCTCCTCCTTCTCCAAGGCCGAGACACCCATGCCTGATAGCAGTTCAGAAGTCTTGCTGGAATCCCATCCCCACGTGAAGCTGGTGGTGACGTTGCCACTCTGGTCCGGAATCTCCTGAAGGTGCTTCCTGCAGAAGGGCAGACATTCTCTATTCCTTTTGAAAATACACCCCTAAATAATTCCAAGGTAGGCATGAAAGAAGAGTAAAGAATGGAGTGGAGAAAAGTCCCAGCAAGTGACAGTACTGCATTTTTTAAACGTGCCTACAAGCGAGAGAAATACAAGAATGAAAGAGAAAAATCGGGAACATATATACTTTGAAAGGCTTTGGGATTTATGGTCACGCAGAAGGCCTCAATAATTTCTTCCCGTGGAGGGAAAAAGAGGGACGGCACTGATACCATGACTCAAAGTAGAGGAAGGAAAACTTAATTAGGAAGCCAAATTAAACTCCACATTGATATTCGCACTAAAGCATTCATCCATCCTTTTTCTCTAAGCAAACATTCACATAACCAGATTATTTGAACAAGAAGCAACATTCGCGGCCTAAAAGAATTCAAACGGTTCATTCATGTTTTGTCCGGTTTTTTTGCAATCGGTTTACCTATGCATGGTGTCCACTGATTCAGGAGTTTTGAATGCTTGAATTAATTGAAGCGCTGCCTGCCTTCCAGACTCCTGTTTTAGCGCTCGGCTTAGAGTGATCCCCGGGGCCCCAGCAGTTGGACCCGCGAACTAGCAACGTTCCATCACCACCGCGCGCGCGGAGTTCTGCATCCCGCTCTCCAGCAGCCGCCTTCTGACGCCCCGTTGCCTGCTGGGAATTGTAGTTCCGAGCCTAGCTCGTAGTCCTGCCTGGGTTCTTCCACTCTGATTTCGGACCAACCCTCCAGATACCCACAACTCCCTGCGGCGCCGGGCGGGATTGAAGGAGGAGGAGGAGGAGGAGGAGGACAGGCAGGCGGAAGTGGGTGGAGCTCCGGCTGGCTGGGAAATGTCAGCCGATTGACTGGGAGCAGGTTTTCCTTTTCCCGGAGCTCACGGGCCTTCGGGTGATCACCGCCACGGTCGCCCGGGACTGAAGGATCCGTGACCCCGGCAGGCTGCGGCGGACGCGAAGCTTCTGAGTCCCTTCCAGACGCTGTCTGGCGAGGTCCGACGGTGAGCGTGAGGGGGGCGGGGACGCGTGAGGTGCGTCAGGGTCTGGGGTCCCGGCCCAGTCCCTGGCGGACATAGACTTGGGGGGAGTTCCAGATGGTGAGTGGCCGCCGCCGCCAGGCCCATCTCCGGGGTCTCGATGGCCCGCCAGGTGAGAGGCTGCGGGTGGCACTCCTGCCATTCGCCTTCCTCCACCTGGCAGTGGGCGGCCCTTAGGACTGGGTCTGTGGACGCGATCCTTTCCTCACTTGTAAACTAGGCTCGAGGACGCGGCACACCTCATGGGCTGGCACTGAAGATCAAATCAGCGTGCGAGGGGAAGCCTTTTTCGAGCTAAAGCGCAGCTCCAAGAGGAGCGATGGTTTATTTTTAAGGCGGCAGGAGCCAGCAGTGGTTCCCGCGTGCATCCTCTTGGATCCTTGATGAGTCTCCCAAATACCAAAGGGAAAAAGGGAGGCTCCGCTTGCAAGGAGAGACCACCCTGAAAGCTGTTTAGGTGCCTCTGACTCAATCCACAGCCTGTCCTAGAATCTCTCTGCCTAGAAACTATGCTAATTTAGCCTCTGAAGAGGTCGGGGGCGATTAGATTAGAATGACCATGCAAAATTCAGGTGTGCAAACTGTGCAACAGGGGAGAGGGTAGGGGGATGCATTTCTAGTCCAGTAAAAATGAAGATTTATAGAGTTGAGAAAAAAGCAGGCCACCTTCATCAAAAACATTAGAATATTGGTTTAGTATGTTAGATTGCATACACTTGTGTTTCTTTGTGGAGAGAGCAAGATTCGTTTTATAGTGGAATTAAATCCTTCATGCTCAGTTTTGTCTTTGTTTCTAGCATAATCTTTGCATCAGTTACTTCTTGAGAGGAAGAGATTCATGAACTTTTAGTTCCTGTGAGTGAGATTGGTGTAAAAAAAAAAGACCTTTTTGCAAATTGGTTTTACTTGAAAAGAAAGACTAGGAGAATAAGTATGTAGTCACAGTTTTGTTATGGAAAGTATCTAAAGTGAGACCTTCTGAAATAGTGTATAAAGTTATCTTTTGTTACTTTGAAAAACTCATTTGCCTTCTCTTGAACTTTGTCCTTTCTGTTAGGATGTAACTCGTTCAAGAGTAAATTCTAGTAAATATAAAACAGCCCTGAATTCAGCTAAGAGTTAGCAGAGACCTTAGGATATTTAAATTAGTGGGCACAAGGTTCTCTCTAGGAAAGGAAAGCCTATCAACTTTGAAATTAGGAGCCTCCTGATTTGCCTTGATAATGAAACCGGTGTTCTTTTGCATTTCTTTAATCACAGCTATTTCCATAATATACTGAAAAGGTTTGTATTGATACACACACGATTCTTTTTATTTTTTTTTTCCTTTGGTTTTTCGAGACAGGGTTTCTCTGTGTAGCCCTGGCTGACCTGGAACTCACTCTGTAGACCAAGCTGGCCTCGAACTCAGAAATCCACCTGCCTCTGCCTCCCAAGTGCTGGGATTAAAGGTGTGTGCCACCACTGCCCGTTACGATTCTTTTTGATAGAGGAATTGTGTCCATTGAAGATGTGAGGTTATTAGCTACATAGAAACTCACCATAGAGACTTTAAGAGACTGATCTCTTAAACACTACATTGTGATTGCTGCTAATGTAAAATATTTTATTTCCTGATTAATCTTATTTAATCTTACTTAACACATTGTATTTTATTTTAATAAGTCTTTTAAAACATAGTTTTAGCATTAGAATGAATGTGAGTCCAGGATAACAAAATCATTTTCGATAACTGAAAGTATCATTAGGTTGAATAATGTCTAATGTTCTCTGGAAGCCTCAGCTAGAACACTGACATAAATGGAGAAAGGCAATAGCAGTGCCATTTACACAGCTAAAACCATGTCGTAGTTACAGGCAGTCACTGTCTGTAGGGCCCCGGAGAGTCTAGAAAGGACTGCCCATCACAACTGACATATATGCTGTATGTGTGTCCATCACAACTGACATATATGCTGTATGTGGGTCCATCACAACTGACATATATGCTGTATGTGTGCCCATCACAACTGACATATATGCTGTATGTGTGTCCATCACAACTGACATATATGCTGTATGTGTGTCCATCACAACTGACATATATGCTATATGTGTACAACTGTTGGTCCCATTTTTGAAAATCAAATACAACCAGAGAAATACAATGAAGCCTAAAGGCACCATTGTGACATAGAGAGACTAAGAGATTCCTTTTGCTCCTTCTGTTATTTAGGTTAGAGGAACAAAATGCAAGAGACAGTTTTAGCAAGCATGTTTCCAGTTGCCTGTCAAATTCCATAACTATCTCCTTTTCTTCCTCAGTTTGATTGTTATCTTCATTTTCTTTGATTTAATGATCTGTATTGGCAGATTAGATCAATAACAAAAATATTCTTATTTCTTCTAGCTTACTTTGTAGTTCTTTCATAAAAATTAGAAAAGAAAAACTACTGTAATTTAAATGAAATAATTACCCACAAAGGAAAAAGTTAAATTCCCTATTAAACATGACTTTTTGAGTATTGAGTCTTGAGTAATCTTGAAGACTAGTAGAATATTTTTAAATTATTCTTTATGAAAATGGAACCATAGAAATTATTTAAAACAAATTGTATTTTAAATGGATGTCTGGATTGGAGAGGAGACATGAAATTGAAATCTATTCTCTGTGGTCAGGATACCTTACTTCGTTTTGCACATACTGGTGTGAGAACTTGGGTAAATAACATATCCGCTCTGCCATCTACTCCTTATTAAGCAAAAATTCTAACAATCTTTTCTCATTAGTTTGTAGGAACTAACTAAAAAAACAATGTACAGTGTAATATAATAAACATACATTAAATCTTCAAGTTCCTTTGTAAAAACAATACTTTGTGAGAAAGGAATCTCTAGATGCCAAAGTAATTGGTATTGGAATTCTTACAGTTCCTACAACTGAAATCCTCAAGGGTTTGTTGAGAGTTTAGAGTTCTCCTTACCCACTGACCTGGTTGTCAACTTCAGCTCTCAAGCCTTGCCAAAGATGAATCATCTGCTCCTGCCTCTTGTCACACTTAGGAATCCTAGTCACCTGGTTTGTCAGTTTCAAAACATAGGCTCTTGAGTTATCTAACTTTTATTATGTCACCTAGATGAGTTAAAATACTTATTTACATTAATACTGCAACTGGGGTGTGGCTCAATAGTAGACAGTTTGTATTTAGGCATCTGAAGGCCCTGAATAAAAGAAAAAAATTAATATCAATTCTGGTGAATCTTTAGGTCTTGATGGCCAAATTTCTTATTGATTTCAGAATTTGGGGATTTGACAGATTTTTGTCAGTTTTTTTGTTTGTTTGTATTCTCATCAGTTGCTTCTGTGTCTTGCTCTTTTTCTCATTCTTTTGCTTAAGTTCCTTCTCTCTCCTGTCCTCTCTGTTTTTGAACATTTGAAATTCCTCAAATTCCGAAATTATCTTAACCTTAAATTTTTTTTCACATTGAGCATGTAGAACTTTTAACAGCCACAACATACATAGAAGACAGTACTCCTGAACCATTAATTTTAGCAAGATGGTTATAAAAGGCATTTGAAAATAATAGCAAATAGAAAAAGGTGGCATTGGATTTTAAATATTTAAGGCTTTTGTACCTGATGTTTTAAAGGGTTCACTCTGACTACTTGTACATTAAAGTTTGATCAGTTAAGTCAGTTGGTATTTGATTTTAAGTAAAATCAACTTTACTTCTATGGTATTAATGCCAACCCATGAAAACTAAGATGCTTTCAAATACTAATTATCATCTCCCTAAACCTATTAATGTTTGAAAAAATATGTCAACCTTTGTTGTGGTCAAAGGCACATTTTCTCTTTGGCTCTTGAAATCTTTTGCAGAGTTACACATAGTTACGACTCAACACATTTTCTGCAGTAATGAGCCCATTTTGATTCTGTGCCTAAATGATTGACATCTTCTTCCTGTCTGGCTTTGGGGTGCTAGATGCACCTTCTTGACATGATTCTGAATTGTGCTTATTCTCTTGCAAGCAAACAGATGAAGAACTGCTTAGGTGCCTTGCAAACTGAATGCCAATTTGTTGTAAGGGAGCAATAGTTATTGTGAGCCTGACTCATATCTTAGAAAGGGATAAGGATGCACTCTGGGGCTGTGGTATCACAGATGCTGAAAAGTAAAATGCAGTTGCTTTCCTTTCTTATATATATATATACCTTTTTGAGGAAAGCTGATTGATGATGCTGAGGGTAAAATCAATACCTTGAGACTTTTAGAGCAGGCAGATATTTTCTAGAAGACAAAGGTAAGCAGCTAGCACATTGTCTTGGTTAGGGTTTCATAGCTGTGAAGAGACACTATGACCAAGGCAACTCTTCTAAGAGAAAATATTTACCTGCGGGCTGGCTTACACCTTCAGAGGTTTAGACCATTATCATCATGGCAGGAAGCATGACAGCTTGCAGACAAGGTGTTGGTGAAGAGGCTGAAAGAGTTCTATATGTTGATCCAAAGGCAGCCAGAAGAAGAAGGTCTTCTGTAGACAGCCTGGAGACTGGAATTCTACAGTGGGAGAAGCTTAAGCATAGGAGACCTCAAAGCAAGACAGGAAACCAGCTGGGCAAACTCCAAACTCTGCATCTCCATGTCTGGTGTCAAAGGGTCTTTAGGTCTCCGATTCCTTTTTCTTCTTTGTTGACTGCAACACCAAGCCTGGATTTAAGTTCTAATTCACTTAGAGCCTACTCTGTCCCAGGCTGGCTTTGAACTCAGAGATCTGCATGGTTTTTTCTCCTGGGATTACAAATGTGTACCACCATACCTGGATCTAAACTTAGCTGGGTAGGATCTAGCCCAAAGTCCCACTCCCTTAATCTGCTATCTCCTAGAACACAGGATTCGGCTCCATTTTACTGGTGCCCCTTAAATACTTGAAGCATATATTTGTTATTTTTCCTTTCTCAACTTTCTCCTTTTTATCAGAGTGATCTTTTCATAAGAGTGAATTTTTGTAATCACACAGTGGAATTTACACCAGACTGTTTTGAGACTTCCTTAATTGTCAATGCAATTAATCTAAATCTCTTCTTTTACCTTATCCGTAGGCAGACTCTTCAGACAAGGGCAAAAAGTAGCCACCTTCTTCACCAAAATACCACAAAAATAGTCTCTAGGCCACATACTGAAATTCTCCACTGAAAGTTCTCGGGCAGGTCCATACAATTCAAATCACTCTCAGTAACAAAATCCTACTAGGGTAGCCCACTAAACCCCATTTAAAGTATTCCATTGCTTTCCAAATCCACATTCTTCCAAACAAAAGCATGGTCAGGCCTATCACAGCAATACCTTACTTGTACCACCTTCTGTCTTAGTTAGGATTTTACTGCTGTGAACAGGCACCATGACCAAGGACAGCATTTAATTGGGGCTGGCTTACAGGTTCAGAGATTCAGTCCAGTAACACCAAGGCAGGAGCATGGCAGCATCCAGGCAGGCATGATGCAGGAGGATCTGAGAGGTCTACTTCTTCATCTGAAGGCTGCTAACAGAAAACTAACTTTCAGACAGCTAGGGTGAGGGTCTCTTAAGCCCATGTCCACAGTGACACATCCACTTCAACAAGGCCACACCTTCTAATAGAGCTAGTGTCTAGGCATATACAAACCATCACAGAAGTTAAAAATCATTTGCTGATGTTCCTATTGTACATTTACAATTTAAAAATATTTTGCAGGTAGGTGAGGTAGTACCTGCCTGTAATCCCAGCACTTGAGGTATTCAAGGTCATTCTTATTAGAACTGATGGTGATTCATGAAACCCTATTTCAAACAAACCAAACAACAAAATTGTCTCAATACTGAGGAAGTAGAAGTAGTAGAGTTACCAGTTCAGAGCCAGTCTAGTCTATATAATGAATTGAGGTTAGCCTGGGCTCCATACCAAGACTATGTCTTAAAACTTTAGAAAAAAACAAAATGATATTACCCAGTATCCACTGGTAAGACCAGCTATGGTGCCATATGGCTGTCACCTCAGCATCCAAGTAATTCACAGTAGCAGATGGATGCGCCCAACTCGGCTATATCATGATTTTCAGTCCAGTGTATTAGAGATAGTAAGATCCTTTTGCAGCAGTAATAAAATAATAATAATATAATAATAAGTAATAGTAGTAGCAGTGGCAGCAGCTTTATACATAAAATAGAAAAGTTACTTTTTAAAGAGAAAGTAAGCTTTATACAGATTAGTGGGAAATGGTAACTGTAAAGCCGATTGTAACAAACTTCCAATCATGAAAGTTGTGTTTGACAAAGCACAAAAGGATTTCAAAGAAGTCACTGTTGAATGTTTCTGGTGGTGACTTCTTTCAGAAAATGTTGAATTCTTGGCTATGGATGATATTAGAAAGCTTTAGTAAATGTCTAACTTCCTAAGATAAACTTAATATCTAATTTTCTAGGATAACTTACTTCTATAAAATATTTTGCTAAGGACCTCCTAACCAAGAAGCTATTTGCAGTTGATAGCTGCTGGGAAAGGAAAAAAATCATTTTTCTCCAATGGAGTGTCATTAGATATATCAACCACACTCCAGGGCAGCCTCGTGCCCCAGAGTAGTTGGCCAACACAAATAGACTCCTATGCTTTTTGTTGTCTCTGTCTCTGTCTCTGTCTGTCTGTCTCTCTGTCTGTCTCTCTGTCTCTTTTCTGTGTATGTGTGAGTTTCTGTCTCTCTTTGTCTCTGTGTGTATGTACCCTTTGTTTGGTATTTTTATTTTACAGTTTTTTTATTTTGATTTTTGTTTTTTTGTTTTACGTTCTTTGCCGAGAGAGAACATGAAGTTGGGTAGATAGGGGAGATGAGGATCTGGGAGGAGTTGGGAGAGGAGAAACAATATGATCAAAATATATTGTATGTAAAAATATTTTTAAGTTAAAGATAGTTTAAATAGTTGGCTAACATAACATTAAGAAACTTACTCAAATGATATATTAAAATTGTATTAATGCAGTTTTAAAAGTGATAATTCTCCCTTTATTCCTGCTAGCTCCCAAATAAATGAGACAGAGATTGTAAGACTTATTTAATCAATCTTTACGGCACAATAGCTGAACACGCTTAAGTCTACTTTAATTGTCTAAGCTAATATGGCTACCTCCCAGCCAACATTCTGGAGATACTTGCATTTTAGTGTTTCTCTGGCTCTCTGCTCCAGCTGTGTTCCTGTGATGTTGCCTGTATGCTCTTCTCTTGGCTAATCCTTTCTCTTCCTCCTCCTCCACCTCCTCTTCATCCTCCTCTTCCTCTTCTTCCTCCTCTTCTCCTCTTCCTTCTTTTTCTTCCTCCCCCCTCCCCCAAGTCTCTCTCTCTTCCCCTCCCCTGGCTGAGATCAGAAGTCCAGCCCTATTCTCTCTGCTCAGACACTGGCTGATCAACTTATTGACAAATCAGAGATTTGAGAAGCAATGTTTATATAACATTGAGGCAGGAGATACTAGATTAAGCATTACAATGCCATGTCCAGAACCAGACCTGGGGGCAGAGAAATCAGCATTTGAATAATACACGGTTAATCTTTACACAGTGCATGATAACATCATGCCTATAAAATGTTCATATCTTAGTATTAAGAATTTATTAATTTTTAATATATTAGAAACAAGTGTGGCTTTTCTTTTACAATATTTTTCCTGAAGAAATTTTATTTTTATAGAGAGACAGAGTCTTGCTGTATAGTCTAGGCTGGCTCTCATCATCCTTCTTCCTCAGCATCCAGAGTGCTGGGCTAAAGGTGTGGTAGCACACTCAGCCTACCTGTAAACTTTCAAAGATGCACTTTAAGAAGTAAGTTACAGGGGGCTGGAGGATGGCCCAGTGGTTAAGAGCACTGACTGCTCTTCTGAAGGTCCTGAGTTCAATTCCCAGCAACCACATGGTGGCTCACAACCATCTGTAATGAGATCTGACACCCTCTTCTGGTGTGTCTGAAGACAGCTGCAGTGTAATTCTATAATAAATAGTTAATTTTTTTTTTTAAGAAAAGAAATAAGTTATAAAAAGACTTGATATTTCATCTTATTCAAATGCTAGTGTAAACTTATATGGCAAATTTCCAAAGAGTTTGTTAATATATTAACTAGGTAGTTATAAAATTTCCGCAATGTTATTTTCTATGTTAATGTTATGTTTCTTTCTTCCGTTTTTACGCGAACAGATATGGTCCAGAACTACCCATGAGTCAGTTTGGCTGGAGCTCGTGAGCATTCAATAATGAGTGGTGCGGCTTTAGGACTTGAGATTGTTTTTGTCTTTTTTCTGGCATTGTTCCTCCTGCATCGCTATGGAGACTTTAAGAAACAGCACAGACTGGTAATCATCGGCACACTGCTTGCTTGGTATCTCTGCTTTCTCATTGTCTTCATACTGCCGCTGGATGTCAGTACGGTAAGAGGCGGAACTGAGATACAGCTTAAAAGACAATTGTAATCATACAATCTGGAATATGTTTTGAATATTGCTTTCTTAAAGTAACTAAATTATATGAGGTTATCCTTCCATTTTGAATTTAAATGCTGTTTTAAGAATTTAGCTGTTAAACAGTATAGACAGGAAAATAGGTAGATTCTGAAATATCCTTTAAGGACTTGGTGAATTCTTGGTTCTCATTATAAAACCCTGTATTCATTGCTTTAGACAATATATAACCGATGCAGGCATGCTGCTGCAAATTCCAGCCCTCCTGAAAATACCAACGTTACGGGACTGGATGCATCTGTCACTCCAGCTCCAAGGTAGTCCTTTGTTTCTACTTTCCTGTTCAATATAAACATTGTAATATCGAGGGTGATGATTTTACCACTTGTATTTTATATTCATAAAATTTCCCTTATTCCTTATTAGTCATCCTTTCATTCTTTCTAGTATATTTATTGTATTGCATTGTTAATTATACATTTTAAATATACATCAGTACACAATGTAGTACTTAATGAGAAATTTAAAGAAGATATAAGTTTTAGTCTGTTTCTATATCTTCCTAAAATATAAAACTTCCTATTCCTCTCAGTTTGTCTTTTTGTAAAAAAATTATGGACATTCTCAACTTTCAGCCCCATGAATAAATCTATAAAGGAGGAGCATTTCCGTTTCATCTAACTTACATGAGTTAACAGAAGTAGAGTTGGCTTGGTGGTATACACTTCTAATCTCAGCACATCAAAAGTTCAAGGCCAGCCTCACCTACATAGGCAGTTCACAACTAGCCTGGGAGAGACTTTGTTTTTAAAACCCCCAAATGAAAACAAACTAAAGCAAAATTATTGTGAATATAGGATATTTCTCTTGTGTTACACATTTAATAAACATTGTAGGGACTTGAGAGATGGCTCAGCAATTAGGAGCACTTGCTGTTCTTGTAGAGGATCCAGATTCAATTCCTAGCACCCATGTTGGGCAATTCACAACAAAATATAGCCTCTGGCCTCTCCAGGCACGTGCTCTCTCTCTCACACACACACACACACACACACACACACACACACACAGAGAGAGAGAAACAGAGACATACTCATAGTTAAACAATGTTTAAAAGAAACATAATTTCACATTAATAAACAATTTCAAAAGGCTATATTAAATTTTCATATAAGAAACCTATTCATGGTGACAAGACGCTTTCGTTAGTACTTTGAGTAGTATTTATGTGCTTCTTTATATAGTTTTTAAAAGAAAATCTAGGGCCTAGTGAGATAGCTCAGTAAATACAGTATTTGGCTAACAATCATAAGGTCTTGAGTTTGGTTCTCAGAGTCTACATAACAGTGCTGAACTTGGTGACATGCTGTAGTAAACTCAGTGCTGGCACACTGAGTCTCCAGTGTGGCCCAACTGATGAGCTTCAGCCAATCAGAAAACTGTCTCAAGACGTGGAATAGTGGTCTTGAGGATGGCACCCAAAGCTGGCCTCTGATCTTGTTGCACACATGAACTTTCACACATATGAACATACGCATACACATGCAAAAAACATCTAACGAGTAAAGGTAAAGAGCTTATCTTTAAGTCACGTAAATGGTCATCACCATTCAAAACTATAGATAGACCAGTAACAGTTGGACTATTTAAAAGTTCTTGAATTAAAAAGATAAGATCGTAGTCTAGAAAACTTTAAAATAGAAGTTTCGGTCAGAGATTCTTCATTAGAAAATGTGAACAGAATTGTCTATAGATGCTGGTGCTAACTCTGCCGAAGTTGTTTGACTAGTATCAGGATTAATAGCTTTTTCTTTTATTGAATTCCTGTTCAATTCTTATTCCAGCCTTCACTCCTGTATAACAATAAAAGGCAAAGTATAATGAGCCCTAAAAATGGGATGAGTAGAATTTTAAGTGTAATTATTAAGTACTTGATTCCATAAATCGATTTTTTAAACGATTTTCACACTATCAGTCAGTTAATTAAATATTATGGTTTCCTTCCCTGAACTACCTAAGAGTACATTGGGAATTGGAAATGTCCATGTCACTCCTCTTTAGAATGGATGGCTTTGTCCTTACATATCCGGTGTTTGGTTTGGCAACTTTGGTTTTTAAATTTTCTGGGAGATATGATTTGATCAGTAATTACTAATTTGATGCATATGAACTTTGCTACTTACAAATTTATACTTTCATTTAAGAAGTTATTATTTAGATAAATTGACTTTAAATTGTTACTGAACAGACAGCATCCATGTTTCAAGCCGTGGAGTTACATTCCAGATGGAATCATGCCAATTTTCTGGAGGGTAGTTTATTGGACATCACAGTTTTTGACGTGGTAAGTGGCAGTGAAGGCTGCATTATTGACTAAAGTGATTAGATTTTAATAAACCTTAATTCTTTGAGATGTAGTATCCTATTTTTACAAGAAGAAAAGAAAGAGGGGGGAAAAGTTCCCGAAAATAGAAAACAGAGATGAAAATGTTCTAGTGACGTTTCCTTCCTTGATGTCTTTCTTGTTTGAACTTCAGTCCAGTCCTCATTTAGCTTCGTTATTCATGAAAGTGCTATTATGAAGGTCACCGCTCTCCCCTGGTTTCCTTTCTTTAATTTTTGTAAAGTATGTGTCATAATGAAATGGGATCACATAGCTTTCCCTGTTGGCTTTCCTCCCTCCAGCCTATCCCAAATGCCTTCCGTCACACCCATCCCTTAAACCCCACTTGCAAATTGATAGCCTCTACTTATTTGGTTATCTCTGTTACATAGAGCAGGTCAGTTTTTGGTGTTTGTGTGTATGGATTCAGGGCTGACCACTGTGCATGAAACAACCAGTAAGGAGGCTCATCCCGGGAGATGCTAGCTCTCCCTCTCCCAGCAGTCATTGGTGACCTGGGGTTTTTAGTCTAGAGCAGCGCTTTTCAACCTGTGGGTTGGAAGAAACAACTTTTTCACAGGGGTCACATATCAGATATCCTGCACATGAGATATTTACATTATGATTCATTACAGTAGCAGAATTGCAGTTATGAAGTAGCAGTGAAAACAATTTTATGGTTGGGGGGGTCATCAAAACATGAGCTGCATTAAAGGGTTATAGCTTTAGGACAGTTGAGAACTACTGCTCTAGAGATAGGACCCCACAAAAAGTTCCCCTTTCTATGTTAATGTGTCTGTTAATATTGCCATTGTTCCAGTGTTATTTATATGCAGCTATTTCTAGGAGAGACTGTTTCAGTCCAGACTTCCTGGTATTCTGCCTCTTACAATCTCTCCTCTTCCACAGTGGCCCCGGAGACACCGATGCAAGTACTAAGATGTACTGTGTCGGGGCTGTGCTCCCAACAGTGTCTTGATCTGCACTGTGCCCTTTTGTGTTTTCTGGGATGGTCTCCATTTGCTGTAAAGAGGGGCTTTTTTATAAGGCATGGTAGCCACATTGACCTGTAGGTATAAAGAGAAGATGTGGAATATAATAAGGAGCTATGCTGGTTTAGCAACATGGCAGAAGTAGAGTCTTCTTTAATGTCTATGTCCTCACCAGTCCTGGGAGCTGGATAGGTTTTCAGTACCAGGCATAATTTCCTTCCTCCTGAATGGGCCTTAAGTCCAGTTAGACAGTTGCTAGTTACCATCAGCCATTTGCTATTTACTGCACCATTGTAGATATCTTGCCATACGGGTTATTGTTGTGGTTCACAGGTGTTTGTTGCAGCTGAATAGGACGATTTAATTGCTTCCCTCTCTTGTCAGCTTGTGTAGAATTTTCTTCAGGATGATAGACTGAAGGAAAGAAGTTCTCAGACTGTATCCAGCTCTAATAATCAAGTCTTGTATCCTACAAGTGTAGTGTCTATAGTAATAGAGGTTCACCCTCTAGCCCTGCCTGCTTATTCATCATACATTCTCATTTCCTGCATGGATGTTTCCTTGATCTCTGTGACCCAGTTCCCAGTGTTGCTCTTCCCTTGATCCTTGTGTTCTGTCATCTTGCCTGCCTGTCCTCCTTATATACCATCAGTTACAGTTGTGGTTTTAATAACCAGGATTGTACCAAGTCTGTTTCTCTACCCATCTAGCTTTGTCCTCCTCCTGTGCTCTACACTGCCAGTTACCCTCTGTCTTCTGATCCTTCCTTAGATACTCTGCAGGACACTAAGCTCTCAAAGTGAATATAGCAAACACTGTAAGAGAGGAAGATTACAAAACACAATAGAATAGTATCTTTGGAAGTTTATTCTTAATAATCTAACCCATGCCCTCAAAATTGTCAGATTTTCATTTGTCTATTTGTTTTCTTTCTCTTCACTTTCTAAATTGTAGTTTTTTGTGACCCTTTTCTAGGCCTTCTGAAATGTCACCTTTGCTCTTGGCATGTGAGTTTACTGTTTGCTGCATTTAGAAGTTGCCACATGGCAGTTCTTTTAGTATCTGTCTTATCAACACAAATATCTATTTACCAGTCCTTTTCTCCAGGGATGGGCGATTCGTTCTTGTTATGCTAGCCCCACTTCCTAAAATAGGAGCCTATCTCCTTAAGGTTTGTTACTAACTTATAGCTTTTAGTTTTGACAATGTAATTTCCTCATCATATAAAACAGTAATCCTGTGCACATAAAGAAATCTCTTGGGGGCTGGAGAGATGGCTCAGTGGTTAAGAGCACTGACTGCTCTTCCAAAGGTCCTGAGTTCAAATCCCAGCAACCACATGGTGGCTCACAACCGTCTGTAATGAGATTTGACGCCCTCTTCTGGTGTGTCTGAAGACAGCTACAGTGCACTTACATATAATAAATAAATCTTAAAAAAAAGAAGAAATCTCTCACATAGAAACAAATATCATTTAAAATGTCTCTCTGAACTCAAATTCCTTTCCAGTCTCAACCTCACTAATATTATTACGACCATTGTTTTCGAACACTTTTTAAAAAGACTGAAGTATGAATATGAAATCTTGCAGAAAAGTGACCTCATTGTGTTAAGTTCATTTCGAAGTAGATGAACCGGTGAATCAGTCTCAGTGATGCCGGCTGTTTCCAGTGCCCCTGAAGTTTCCTAATGCTCTTCTCTAGACACTCTGTACCCTTAAGAGTAGCCATAAGTTTTACTTCCATCATTATACATTAATTTGTTGTGCTTAGAAATTTATAAACATAGAATTATACAGCATCATTCATTCATTCATTCATTCATTTTCTCTCTTTCTCTCTTTCTTTCTCTCTCTCTCTCTCTCTCTCTCTCTCTCTCTCTCTCTCTCTCTCTCTTTCTCTCTCCATTCATATACTTGGGAGATTTACCTATACAATTTTGTACACATCATTGTTTTGTTACTCAGTTCTGGGAGACATCTACTTTATGTATATACCATAGTTTATAATACACCTCTTAAGTAAACTTTCTCCATTTGAGATCTTCATTTGCTCAGTTAATTTATTCCTTCCTCAGTCCATAGTACCCTTCAATACACTCCTCAGTCTATTCACACATACAAACCCTTCATATGCTTGACCTCCTGAAAGCACTTATTTTATGGTTTTCTCTCCTCTATTTTCACATACTTTCTTCTTGTTTCTGCTCCATATACTCGTTGGTTTTCTTCCTTGCCTCTTTACGGCTCTGTCTCAGTCTCCTTCACTGCTTCCGCCTCCCCTTTCCCTACAACTCCCTAAAAGGTTGATGTTTCTCTGAGGTCAGCCTAAATTCCTTCCTTTGTACTTGATGTACTAGCTTTGCCAGATCTAACCTGGTGATGTTACTTTATTGCTGCTGACATCTGATAGCTGCAGAATCTGTTTCTCCAGTCCGTTCTCAACTCTGAAGTGTGTATGGTAGCTACTCTGTCCTCCTACTGCTACTTTGTATTATGTATCATTAGCTTGAGAGTCAGTCTTCTCTTGTTGTCTTAGTCAGGATGTTATTGCTGTGAAGATACACCATAACCACAGCAACTATGGGAGAAAGCATTTAATTGGGGCTTACTTACAGTTTTAGAGATTTAGTCCCTTTTCACCATGGTGGGGAGCATGGCAGCAGAGAGGCGGACATGATGCTGGAGAAGTAGTCGAGAGTTCTACGCCTTGTAGCAGCAGGAAGGGACTATGCCAGTGAGCCTGGCTGGGTCTTTTGAGACCTCCAAGCCCTCTTCTAGTGACACATTTCCTCCAACAAGACCACACCTACTCCAAGAAGGCCACACCTCTTTATCCTTTTAAACAGTGTCACTCCTTTATGACTTCAAATATTCAAATCAGCACACTTGTCCTGCTCTCACCTGGACCACTCACTACCTTTAACCTTCTCAACTACTTGCACTTTTGTTTGCTTTCAATCAGTTTTCTATGGGAAGCCTTAGGAAACCAGACATTGGAAAGTGTTTTCTTCAGTGAAGAACAATGCTTGCCAGCCAAACATGGTGCCCTGAGCTCTTAGCTGGCATTTAAAGATGAGGCAGGAAGAGTGTGAGTGAATGTGCTCTTGAAATCCTGTGCTTTTTGAAAACAAAACCAATGTTTTCTCATTCTTTGTAATATATTTCAAAGTCACTCTAAAGGAATAATGTTATTATTTATGTCTGTTTTTGAATCTGCTGGGTCTGTATGGCCGAGGCTGCCCTCAGAGTCAGAACTCTTCCTGCCTCAGTTATCCAAGTGCTAAGATTACAGTTATACCACAACCCTGGCCTCTCCAGGGCCTAGTTTTAGAGGATGTGAGGTCACTCATGCTGCTTGAGTCTGCGTGTCATCACAGCCTCCTGTGGTGTCTCCTGCTTCAGGACCTCTGTTTCTCCCAGAATCTAATATTAAAAAAAAAAATCATCTATCATAGTTCATTCAGTAGTAACATGTACTTACTCATAAAACATTTGTTGGGGAGAATTATATATTGAGGTTTGTACATTTTGGGTATTTTAGATTCAACAGCTACACAGTTGAGTTTTTGATGATATATTTTTCCATCCAACCAGGATCCTGTTACCTTTTATGCAGTCATATGCAAGATCTGGAGGTTTCTCCATCACCGGCAAGATCAAAACAGCCCTGATTGAGAATGCCATCTATTACGGCACTTACTTGCTGATATTTGGAGCATTTCTGATTTACGTAGCTGTAAACCCACGTTTGCATTTAGAATGGTAAGGAAAGCAGTCTTTATAACACTGTTGTGTGTGTTTGTGCTGTTTCCGTTGATTTTTACTGCACACGTGCAAATAAGCAAACACATATACAACATTATATGTCTTATAGATACCCTCAAAGAGTGTCTGAGTAATGCATATTACTGAGGAAGAAAGTCCAGCATGGCATCTTTAAATATAACTGTTAGATGGTGAACTAGTAATGATAAGTTTTTTATAGAATTTTAAATTTTATAAATATTAAAAATTAATTTTCCTCCACTAGAACTTACAGTTTTTCTTTTCTTTTTGCTTTTAGTTTGAGAGAATAGTTTTCCTAATGTTACTTTGAACTCAGGTATTTCAATAAATTAAAATTCATTTGTGTATATAATTTCTAATATATGTATATTACTCCCAAATTTATGTTTTGACTAGTAGAGCTAGGTTTCATTGTTGGTATAGGTAAACCATAACAGGTTAATTTAACTGTTTACAAGGGCTTCCTAGTTAATCTTGACTAAAGAAGCACCTAGTGAAAAATGTTTTCTGTGGAGGAAATATATATATATGAATATATATATGAGTATTTTCTATGAATTATCTTACATTCTAATTTTGACTATAATAGAAACAGTGTTTCCCATATTGAAGTATTTTTACAGTTACACTCTGTCTTTCCATTCAAACATATAGATTATCTGCTGTGACTGGAAAGAGGCAAAAATTTCTTCATATAAAATCCTACTTTTCCTCTATGACAGTTTTCTGAAAATTTATTTACTAATTAATTAGTCTTATATTTTTATATAAAATCATATTATATCAGCAATCTGTTTACAATTTCTATTTTTTAGGAACCAACTTCAGACGATTGGGATAGCTGCTGCCAACACATGGGGTCTGTTTCTCCTTGTGTTATTATTGGGGTATGGATTGGTGGAAATTCCTCGGTCATACTGGAATGGAGCCAAAAGGGGTTATCTTCTTATGAAGACTTACTTTAAGGCAGCCAAACTGATGACAGAGAAGGCAGATGCAGAAGAGAATTTGGAGGATGTAATGGAGGTAAGCAAGTTTAGTCCTACAAAACCAGCTCTGACTTATAACTCTGTCTCTGTTGATTGTTCTCCTGTCGGAAAATGAGCCATGTTCTGTCATTGGGTTTTGCTCCATTTTAACTTTTGTGGTAGATGTCTATTTTATGATAGTAAATGCTAAAACAGGCTATGATTTACATGTCTTTTATTCATCAATAACTCCTAATTTGGAAAGTTGTTCAACATTTCTATGTTGTGCTGATCCCATGTGAGTTTTATTAACATGTTGGAGATCTCAGAAAATGTATATAAGTAGACTTGCACAGTTCAAACTCATTTTCAAGACTTAACTTTAATCTTACAATTTTACAAAAGAGATTTTTTAAATTCCCATTTTATAATGAAGAAAGTGAGTTATTAGGAGTTTAAATAATTTGCTTATGTACACAGAGCTAATAAGGAGAGCCAGGGAATTTAGTTTTAGTTCACACTTTAACAACATGAAGCTCCAGGTGGTAAGTGTCTGAGGCTTTGTTGCCATGTGGTCTCTGTTGTGCATGCTTGGCGATTGTGGTCTGAAGGCAACTCTAGACTCTAATAAGTGAGTGAGAGCAAGCTTATATTTCAGTCTGAGAACAGGTGGTAGAGCACTGGATTTGCTTTAATTTGATGACCCCAATTCTTAACTATATCCTCTTGTCTTTTCTGTCTCTGAACATTTTATTCTCAACTTACTCCATCTTCAGGTCTTAAGAAACAACATTCCTCAGGGAGCCTTTTACATTAGCAACAAGGGGCTGCTATAATAATAGTACCACAGACTGTGTGGCTTCAGCAGCTGTATTGCCTCATAGACCTAGAGGCTAAAAATCTTAGAGTAAAGCATCAAAGTTTGTATCTTCTGAGAGCCTAATGAAATTTTTTATATTATTTGGTAGATATATCCTTTGAAACTTCTGGAAAAAAACTTTATAAATTTTGAAGATTTATGCTTGATAAAACATTTGCATTTGATGAAAGTAGTTTTTTATTTGATAGTGTTCTGCCCAAAAGTTGGCATTAAATTAAGTTGTTGCAGATTTGAAGAATTTGGATTTGCCAGCTGATTTACTGTTTCTTCAACAAATGCACATCAAATGTATTGTTTGGGGTCTTTGTTTGCTTTCTTACAGTACTAGGGATTGAAGTGAGTATATCACATACATCTGTTAGTTGCATACCATGTACTGTATCCCTAGCATCTTCACTACTTTTTGTCTGTCTGT
The DNA here is from genome assembly GCF_000001635.26 of Mus musculus. Taxonomy (NCBI): domain Eukaryota; kingdom Metazoa; phylum Chordata; class Mammalia; order Rodentia; family Muridae; genus Mus; species Mus musculus. Next base: position 9,158,661 of record NC_000081.6, read on the forward strand.
CTGTCTGTCTATCTATCTATCTATCTATCTATCTACCTATCTTTCTATCTGAGATAGTGACAGGTCTCTCAAAGGTGCCTAGACTGTGAACTCACTTTGTATTTGTGACCCAGCTGCCTCAGCCTCCTGAGGAGCTGTGGGATTACATCTGACCTCCTCACTGGACCGTCTCGATGAACAGTGTCTGAATGAAATAGAGAGATGTTCTGTTATTAGATAGGAACCCTTAGGAATGAGACATGAAAATTAAAACCTGGCATTTGTGCCTTGTGTGTTATTTCAGCATACTATTCATATGTTGAAACCGGCAGGATTTAAACATTTTTTTACGAGCTAAAGTCACATATAGAAAAGAAGGCATCCTTTCCCCTCCTCCCTTTCGGTCCCTTTTCCTTACCTCCTCATTCCTTCCTATTCTTTCCCCTTCTTCTTTCCCTTTCATCCCTGCCTCCTTCCCTCCCTTTTTTCTCTTCCTTACCCCCATCTCTCTTTCTCTCTGTTTTTATTTGAGACAGGATCTTGCTATTTCCGTATATAGTCCAGTGTACCACCATGTCTGCTTGACAGCATTCTTTTTTAATGGCTGTTTAAAAAAGTCACTGTCCTACATAGATAGCAGAATGTTCATGACTATAGCAACTTTCTAGAATAGAGGACCAAACATTCCCGTATAGCATATGATAAAAGTATACTTGAAGTGCTTAACATAGAGAGGCTTCACAAAATCTGCAGAGAGATCAGAAAAAAAAAAACATTGACTAGAGATTTGAAGAATTGCTAGAATGTTGGTAGCTAAAAAGATTCTAACCAAATACCAGTTTGGAAGCATTGGCTTCCTAAACAAGCTAGTATTATAGATCCTCCCAAACTTTAAAAATTAACTGTTGAGTAAACCTTAAATTTATAACAGATATGTAGCTAATATGAAAAGTTAACTGTTTCAGTTCATGCTTTTATTTAATGTAGCTAATAATTTCAAGAAAAACATTTTACATATATGGTCAGATTAGTTAATTTTTGAAGTAAATAAATATGTGCCAATTACAGACTTTAAGGAAACTTATAAATGGAAGAATACATTGTACTAGTACCCAGAGTGTCCTTTTGAACATACAAGTGTGATCTGCACATCTTAGCACATAATGCTTGTAATCCCAGCTCGCTTGGAGGTGACTTCAAACCAGCCTGAGATGTGTAGCAAATTCAAGTCCAGCTTGGGCTATATAGGGAAATGTGTCTCAAAAACTAAACTAAACTAAACTAAACTAAACTAAAATAAAAAAGTAAAGTAAGTAAAAAAATCTAAAAATGAAAACCAAATCTAATCTTGCCAGTCATGTACTTAGATTGAACGTAGCTCAGAATTAATTGCTAGTTAGATTTCTGGGAGGTTTTGGGTATGTTTCTCAGATCTCATGCTAACCAGGCATTTAGTGTCATTTTCCTTCTGTAGTCATTCCGTTCTTTTCCTCTAACACCGCGCCTTCGTTTCTGTCTGGAGACCTTCACTCACTGACCTTGTCCCTCTTTGGAATATTCTCGTTTTCCAGATGAGGCTTACTCATTTGGCTTTGTTCCACTTAAATGATCAGTTCATCAGAAAGACTCCACACTAAGCTGTAGTCATCCAGAATGTCCTGTGCTGGGCTTTGCTTTTATAGCATTTCTATATCTTTTTTGTTTGTATGTCTTCCTCAGTAAGCTGAGTTCCTTACAGGAACAGTGTTATTGGTATCAATTTTTCAGAGTATGCATATATTAGATTTTCATGCTTACCAGAAAGTTATTCTCCAAATAGATCACTTTTTACTGTATATCGTGTTGGTTTGTTACTTTATTACATAATATAAATGTTTTATAATTTTATGAAAAGTCCTTTGGAGTTTACAATTTCTTTGGAAGCTTGACTATTCTTTTACATATTTATTATCCAGTTCTATTTTGAATTCTCATTTTTTGTGTTTGCTAATAAGAAAGCTTCACATAGTAAAGTGACTGTGGTGTATACATGTTTTCATTATTTTCTTAGTATATCAGATGGTTTCTCAGCTTTTCATTCTCTATCACTGATAGCTGTGCTCTAACACTCCAAGTGTTCGTTTTAAGTTCATTTTGTTCTCTCTTTATTCTAAGACTGCAGCCCGTCTCCTTTCTCCTCTTCTTCCTCCTCTTCTTTTTCCTCCTCCTCTTCCTCCTCCTGCTGTTATAGAGCAGTGACTCTACCATTTTAAGTAACAAATATATAGAATATTGTGATTCCTAGGGAATGCTAATTTCAAAGACTCTGTTCCTAACCCACCCTTTTTTCCTCCCTCCCCTTTCTCTGTGTGGTTTACTTAGTAATGATGTTTGTGCGCATGTGTACATAGCTGAATGCCCAAGGTGAGTATTGCATAGTTTTTGTTCATTGATGTCAACCTTTAGTTTTTGAGAAAGGGTCTCTCTCTGAACCTGAAGCACATTGTTTTATCTAGCCCGGCTGGCCGTGAGCTTCAGGGGTCCCCCTGTCTCCACGTCTACAGTTCTAGGGTTATAAGAGAACACCTCTATCCCTGGCTTTTTACCTTGGTTCTTGGGATATGAACTGATATCTTCATGTTTATATGGCATTGTCTTACCCACTGGGCTGTTTTCCTCTACCCCTTATGCCTTTAGTATTTATTAAAACACTTACTTGTCACCAGACCTTTGTCAGTGAAATTGACTGACAGTGCTTTGCTGCATTGGTTACTGTTTCCAGGATAAAATAATTGACAAGAACAGCTAACAGAAAGATAAGATGGCTTGGGCTTACAGTTTGAAGGGCTAGTCAATCATGACAAGGAACGTGTGATAACGGAGTGTTAGGATGCTAGGTCTACTGTTAGGAAACAAAGCGAGAAATACTGTTGCTCAGCTTACATTCTCCTATTTATTCAGATGAAACTAGTATGGGTCCTCCGACCTCAATTAACCTAATGTGGAAAATCCTTCACAGACATGCTTACAGATCTGTCTCCAAAGTCATTCCAGATCTTGTCAGGTTGACCATCAATCTAAGTCTGCCCATCACAAGTCTACCCATTGTCAATGCGATTGCAGACATACCACTTTTAAGCCATAACCTTTCACTCCTTATCCCCATGAGCTCATGGTCATCTCATAATGCACATGTACTGGGTCTAACTTTAAATACAGTTTTTAGATTTAAATAGATATATAAATAGATATAAAAATATGTATAGTTTTCAACAGTTCCAACATTGTTCAAAATGGTAAGTTCAGAGTCTCTCTGAATCTTGAGCAATTTCTTAAACGTGAGTCCCTATACAGCCTAAAGGAAGTATATACTTCTAACAAATGATGGTGGAGACTAAACATTCACACCTCAAAAGGAAAGAATAGGGGCATAGTAAGGAAAGTTTATATTAAAGCAAGACCATAACCCAGCAGGAAAATACTAAATCCTGTAATTCTGTGTCAGGTATCTGGGGTTCATGATAGAACAATCTGGGCCCCAAAGAGCTTGTGTAACCTTTCTCCTCTAGTTCTGCCACTTGTAACACCTGTAACTTAGTCTCTTGGATATATATGCCAGTGGATTCCTTGGTAGACCTCCCATGGTCCCAGAACAATAATATCCTTGAGTTTCCATTTCAGCTTAGCCTTCACCTTCACTGTTTCATACAAATGGCCCTGTAGGGCCTTTGTATAGGGAATCTGACCCTGCTGCAGACTGCCTGTCCTCAGTAGCCTTCTGGAAGCTATGTAAAGCCTCTAGGGCCCTCTCACTCTTTCATCCTTCAGGCCTCTGAAACCTTTACCATGTGGATGAAACCCAGACCTTTTGGACCATAGCTGCTATGGTTTCTGTCTGTGCAGACTCTTCTTCTGGAGTAGGAAACCCCTTTAGTGGCACTCATAATTCAGACTATTTCAAATTATTTTGCATTTTCACAGAATCTTCAGTGGAGGGATTTTTGTCTTCAGATCTTCTTTCCGAGTTCCTCTAACTTTATAGTGTGCATTCTTTTCTTTACCAAACCCAGTCCATTTCTTTGTAATCTCTCACTGTGGAACTGAATAAAAGCAGTGAGCCGTTGCCATGACATAACTTGAATGCTATGCTGTCTTGAAATTTCCACCATCAAAGAAATTAGTCCACATGGATTCTCAGCAGCTATGATTATGTGTAAAAGATCAAACGGGCCAGAATCCCAGCATGAATGGGAAAGGGGCCATCTAGTCCCACCCATAGCTAGGAGCTATTTTGATAATTCATGGCTGCAGGGATAAGGGTAGTCTGTTTTCTTCAAATATATGGTCCCTGAAAGGTTACAGTACTCCCACAGATACTCCTATTTCCCTATACATACAGGAAGCACTAAGTGTACTCAGTGGGTTTAAAAAAACCAAAACGGATGAAGTTGGGTGGAAAAGTGGAAAGCATAAGGGAGGAATTAGTGTGAAAGAGGGATGGGTTTGATCAAACACATTATATGCACATGTGAAAGGAAGTTATTTATGAAACCACAGTCTTGCCTAAGTTCACATATATTGTGTTTACAGTAAATAAATAAATTAATTAATTAGAGTAGTCCATTACTTTTTAATTCAGTCTTGTCTAGCTTCTCAGGACATGAGCAGAATGCCAGAATGAAGCAAGCATGGCTTCTGTCCCAGATCCTGGTCGTACCCTTGATCACCTCCAAAACTGCATGAGTTGACCCTCCACACCTTTGTTTCACTTGGGCACTTCAGTTTATTGACCTTTTTGAGTTCTGTGGCCTGACACTATTACTGAGGCTATGGTGCTCACAAAAAGGAATCTAGCATGACAGCACTCCAGAAGACCCAACAAGCAGCTGAAAGAGTCAGATGCAGATATTTGCACCCAACCAATGGACAGAAGCAGCTGACCCCCGTTGTTGAATTAGGGAAGGCTGAAAGAAGCTGAGGAGGAGGGCGATCCTGTAGGAGGACCAGCGCTCTCAATTAATTGGGACCCCCAGAGATCTTACAAACACTGGACTACCAAACAGGCAGTATATACCAGCTGATATGAGGCCCCCAACAAACGTACAGCAGAGGACTTCCTGGTCTGTGTTCATTCAGAGATGATGTACTTAACCCTCAGGAGACTGGAGGCCCCAGGGAGTTTAGAGGTCAGGTGGGGTTGGGGGTGGTGTGGGATGTGGAGCAGACAGAGGGTGGATGGGGGCTGGGGGAATAGAATATGGAGTGTAAAAAATAAATTTAAAAAAACCCAACAATATTTACTAACAAAATAAAAATGGAAGTAATATGAAAAGAAGAAATATAAACCTTGACAGATCCTTTGTGAACTCTTTTTATTTTATTTTTTGAGATTTAATCTCTCTCTTATTTCCAGTCACTCCCACTCCCCTTTCTCTCTTTCAAATCATGACTTCTTTTTTTTTTTTTAGTTAATTGTTGTTATGAACATCTGCTGTATGTATGCGTGTAAACATATATGTTCTAAATACAGGCCACTCAGTCTGTATAATGTTATTTGTGTTTAGGTGTTGGATAACCCATTGGTATAGTCTTTCTTCCCTGGGAAGGCCCGCTCTCAGCATTCCTCAGTTGCTTGCAGTTCTTTGTCAAGACCTCTTGGGTGTTCCCCGTCCATATCAGCATGCCTGTTACTGCTGTCCTTGTTCAGCTCATGTTTATGCAGAAGCCTTAGTGAGACTTTGTGGGTGTAGCTTGTGACAAGCCTAGGAGACTCAGTCTCACAGCGACTCACTGATCCTCTGGCAGGGAGGCTCCGGCTCTTACAGTCCTTTGCCCCTGACGCCTAACCCCACAGTGATCCCCACAGTGATCCCCACAGTGATCCCTAAGCCTCAGCCGAGAGAATAGTGTTGTAAACGCATCACTTCAGACTGGGCTCTAAAACTGTGCATTTGATTCATTGTGGTTTCTATTGGGAAGAGAAGGTTCTTTGAGGAGGGTGGGAACTACACTGGTCTGTGGGTAAAAGGCAAATGGTTATTGTCATGTTCATAAGCATCATAGCTGGGTTGGACAGTTGATCACTTCCCTCCTTTGGGAGATATCATGGCATCTTCTGGTACTATGAAAGCTAGTCCTCAAGGATAAGGCTTTCAAATCAGTTCTAGCTCACGGGTTTCTGGGCCCTATGCCTTAAATGTACAGTGTTTTCAGAAATAGAGATTTTAAAGTAATAACAGTAGGCTAGCGCTGACCAACAACTCAATAAAAGGACTTCTCATACCCGTGTTGAGGTTTTTGTTAGATGTTATTTAGCTAGCTCTTGAAATAAACTTGTCAGCCCCGATGGGAGCACTTAATTTAAACTATATATGTTTATTTATACATGCTGTGTCCAAGTTGCAGGAACCTCAAAGACCACTGAGAGACTGACTTCAATGTAAACACATAAGGGTCTTTATTACAAGCTCTAGAGCAAGTTCTCTCATCATCCCTGTTGCAGTAGGTCAGAGTGAGAGCCTTGAGTCTGGGGGTGCAGAGTATTTATTGTAGTTACAGCAAGCTTGGGGAATTTCCATATGGGTCAGCAAATTAATATTTTAAAAACTACATTTCTGGCATAATCTGCAGAAACTGAACAGGTGGACAAAACCACCTGAAAAGCAGAATGGCTAAGTTATCTGTTCTCTCTGGATGTCTTAAGTTATCTATATGAACCTTGACCCTGCTGTTGTAGCCTGACTGGCTATTGCTATGGGGGGTTGCCATAGGAGGCTTACTCAGGAGGACTCTGGTTTTCTTCCTGGAATTGAAGTTTAGCCCCTGGTCTTGCACTAAATGGAGTTTCTTCAAAAATGGAATTGGCTGGGCTTTACATACACACATGTATTATAAACTTTTGAACTGTTAAATAATGCTAGCCATTGTGATATATGAAATAAGCAAACAATGGAGGGAGACATTTAGAAATCCATAGAACAGTGAAGGATGTAAATACAGCTATTTGAATACTTTATTTTATAAGTGCTCTTAATAAATTTTATTCCATGAAAAAAACTTATAATGCTAAATAATTTGAGCTGAAATTAAAATCTGGAACTTGTGTGAACTCTCATTTAAAATGTATGATTTATAGAAATCTAAATATTTTTATTTTACTGTTTTTATAGGAGGTTCGTAAAGTAAATGAGAGCATCAAGTACAACCACCCACTGAGGAAGTGTGTAGACACAATACTTAAAAAGGTAATCATGTTATATTGTTTCCGCTTTTTCTCGTGAAGTACATTTTTATATACTATTGTAAATTAATTTTTCACATAGGAAAGTGTGATTAAAGAATATATGGTTAAGGTTTTCCAGATGGATTTTCATGTAAACTTTACCATAAACAAAAGAGTAGTTTATATATAGATTTTTTTTTCTGTTCTAAGTTTAGTAGTAATTATTGGCAGCATTTTACTTTGAAATGTGAAACATTTGAATATAATTAGAATGCCCTACAATTATTGCCATGGCATAGTGATGTAGGTACATATTCACAGAACCATCGTGTCTTATCATTAATATCAAGCATATCTCCTGTAGGAAAATAAGCTAGGGTCTGAGTAATTGTTTTTAATTAACTAATTTGTTTACATCTCAAATGCTGTTCCTCTTTCTGGTCCCTCCCTCAGAGTTCCTCCCCACCAACTCCCTCTCCCTCTCCTCTGAAAGGGGGCCCCCTTAGTGCAGGAGGGCCTCGTTCCAGCCTCTGTATGTTCTTTGGTTGGTTGTTGGCTCAGACTCTGAGAGCTCCCAGGGGTCCAGGTTGGCTGACTCTGTTGGTCTTCTGTGAGATTCCCATCTACTTCTAGGCTTCAGTCCTTTCCTCCAACTCTTCCATAAGTGTCCCTAACCTCCGTCTATGTTTGTTCAGTCACCTGCTGGGTAGAGCCTCTCAGAGGACAGTTTTGGTAGGCTCCTGTTTATAAGCATTACTAAGTATCATTAGTAATGTTAGGGATTGGTGCTTGCCCATGGTTTCAAGTTGAGCTAGTTATTCATTGGCCTCTCCTTAGGTTTCTGCTCCATCCCTGCTTTTCTTTTAGATAGGACAGATTTTGGGTCAAAAGTTTTTGAGTGGGTTGGTGTCCCTTTCCTTCCACTGATGGTCCTGCCTGGCAATAGGAGGTGGGCTGTTCAGGTTCCATGTCCCTACCATTAGGCATTAACTTTTGGGAGCCTCCTATTTCCCAGGTCTCTGGGACTTGCTAGAAATCCCACCCCCACCCCCTGCCCAGGCAGCTGCAGATTTTGGTTCATTTTCTTGCCCCACTGGGCCTCTCCTCTCTCTTCCCCAACCTGATCTGCCTTTTCATTCTCTACCTCCCCCATCCCCATTCCAACTCCCAGTCCCCCCCACCCCCCGCCCCGGCTCCTCTGCCTTTTATGACTGTTTTGTTTCTCCTTCTAAGTATGATTCAAGGCCATCCTTACTTGGGCCTCTCTTGTTTATTTCTTTGGGTTTGTGGGGTGTATCATGGATGTTCTGTATTTTTTGGCTAATATCCACTTATCAGTGAGTACATACCATGCCTGGTTTTTTTTTTTTTTTTTTTGGGTCAGGATGATATTTCCTAGTTCCATCCATTTGCCTGAAAAATTCATGATGTCTTTGTTTTTAAATAATTGAATAGTATCCCATTGTGTAAATGAACCACATTTTCTGTATCCATTTTTTGGGAAAGGGACATCAGGGTTGTTTCCAGTTTCTTGCTATTCTGAATAAAGCTGTTATGAACATAATGAAGCATGTGTCCTTGATCTCAGTAATTCTTGCAACCATCTTCTCACATGTCATCTCATGTTATGTCTTATGTATTATAGATTACATAAACATTTAATAATAAGCTATACTGTTATGATTTTGATGGCACTATCTTGAATTGCAGGCATATTTTTATGCCTCTAAAAGAATTATTGAAAAGTTGCACAATTACCTTTTATATACTGTCTTAGTTTGGGTTTTATTGCCGCGAACAGATACCATGACCAAGGCAATTCTTTTAAGGATACCATTTAATTGGGACTGGCTTAGAGGTTTAGTCTATTATCATCAAGGCAAGCATGGCATTGTCCAGGCATGCATGGTGCAGGAGGAGCTGAGATTTCTACATCTTCATCTGAAGGCTGCTGGGAGAAGACTGGTTCCAGGCAACTAGGACAAGGGTGTTAAAACCCATGCTCACAGTGACATACCTACTCCAACAAGCCTGCACCTCCTAATAGTGCCACTCCTTGGGTCTCGCGTAGCTAAACCATGACATTCCACTTCCTGGCCCCCATAGGCTTGGTTCAAACACATGAATCTATGGAAGCCATACCTAGCCATAGCATAATAAAGAAGTATATTTAGTCCAACTTCCAGAGTCCCTATAATCTATAGCAGTCTCACAATGTTAAAAGTCCAAAGTTCTAAGTCTATTCTGAGGTTTATCCAATCACTTAACTGTAATCCCCAAAGCAAGTCAGGAAACCAACTGGGCAAACTCCCAAACTCTGCATCTCATGTCTGATATCAAAGGGGTCTTCAGATCTCCACTCCTTTTTCATCTTTGTTGACCTCAACAAACTTCTTTCTCCTGTGCTGGTTCTACTCCCTGTTAGCAGCTTTCCTCTGCAGATATCCCATGGCTCTGACATCTTTAACAGCTTGAGGTCTTCAAGTCAACCTCAGCTTCCCAGCTTCTTGTTCCACTGTCTGGGATCCACACATGATCTTCTGAGCTCCTGCAAAGGCTTCTGTAGCACCCTAGGCTTTGGCTGACTCCACGCCACTGCTGCTGCAGTTCTTGGTGATTATCCCATGGTAATGGCATCTCTAGTAAACTGGGGTCTTCACCTACAATTAGGCTTCACCAATAGCCTCTCATAAGGCTCTCTTCATGGTGCCCAAACTTAACTTCTTTGCATGACCTCTTCAGTCCTGGGCCATCAAGTATAACTGAGGTTGCACCTTCATCAATTGCCTTCCCTGGCCTCTCACAGTGCCAAATCTCAGCTGCTCTCCTTGACCCCTTCATACCTTCAAAACCAGTATCCCCTGGGCGATTCTTACACATTATCAAGTCCAGCTGCAGCATGAGGTACAACCTTTCCTACACACAGCTTCTTTGTGCTCTGAGAAAACACTTCTCAGAAGATTTCACCTAAGTGATGCTGGTCTCTTCTTAATCACTGCTAATTTCTTAGTTTCAGCTGACCAGCATCAATTGTCCCAGTAATCTCTCCTAAGCTTGGCAGTACTGAAACTTGCTGTAGATTGACCTTGAACTCAGAGATCTGCATGCCTGTCTTCTAAGTGCTGGGATTAAAGAAAGGTGTGGTCTACCAAGCCTGGTTTTAAGCCTTTCTGTACTTAGAATTTTCAGTGACCCAGGCTGGCCTTGAACTCAGAAATCTACTTGCCTCTGTCTCCTGGAATTAAAGTCATATACCACCTTGTCTAGACCTAAGCTATTCATGGCCTCTATGCCTCAAGATCCAGATCAAAAGCCTGTGTCTTTCATTTCTGGATTGTAGTTCATTCCAGATTAAAAATCCAAACTATACCTTGCTCAGCTGCAAATACAGACAGTAAGTTTAGCTGGGTGGGATCTTGCTGTGAGGTCACTACTCCCTTAAGCTCTTTATCTCCTTGAACACAGGATTCGGCTCCATTCACTTCCTAGTCCCCCTTTATTACTTGAACCATACATTTTAGATTTTTCCTTTCTAAGCTTGCTATGGTTGTTCAAAATGCTCTCCCTGACACTTAACCAGAGAACAAAGTCTCTGCTGGGCCTCTTTGAGGCTTCCTTTTTCAGTGCATTTAATTTAAATCTCTTTACGTTAGCCTCAGGTAGACTCTTAAGACAAGGGCAAAAAGTAGCCACATTCTTCATCAAAATACCATAAAAACAGTCTCTACGCCACATACTGAATTCTTGCGCTATGTCTGAACAGTTCAAACCACTCTGGGCAACAACGTCTTCCATATTTCTACTAAGATGGTCCATTAAGCCCCACATAAAGCATTCCACTGCTTTCCAAACCCATACATAGTCCTGAAACCCAAATTCTTCCAAACAAAAGCAAGGTCAGGCCTATCATATCAATATCCCAGTCCCTGGTACCAACTTCTTAGTTTGGGTTTTACTGCCATGAAAAGACACCATGACCAAGGCAATTCTTATAAGGATACCATTTAATTGGGGCTGGCTTACAGGTTCAGAGGTTCAGTCCGTAATCATTAAGGCAGGAGCATCATGGCATTGTCCAGGCAGGCATGGTACAGGAGGAGCTGAGAGCTCTACATCTTCATCTATAGGCTGCTAGGAGAAGACTGGCTTCCAGGCAGCTAGGACAAGGGTGTTAAAACCCATGCTCACAGTGACATACCTACTCCAACAAGGCCGAACCTCCTAATAATGGGCCCACTCCCTGGGCCACGCATATTCAAACCATCACATGTACCCAAATTATCAATGAAATTTGTCTTCTTTTTTTTTTTTTTAAAGATTTATTTATTTATTATATGTAAGTACACTGTAGTTGTCTTCAGATACACCAGAAGAGGGCATCAGATCTCATTATGGGTGGTTGTGAGCCACCATGTGGTTGCTGGGATTTGAACTTCAGACCTTCAGAAGAGCAGTCGGGTGCTCTTACCCACTGAGCCATCTCACCAGCCCCGAAATTTGTCTTCTGTATTATAAATCTGTTCTACTGGCTATTATTAGCTATTGTTTCTTTAGCTAAAGTCATGGTCATAGGAGTAAACTTCCTAATAATTTCTCTCATATTTGTTGTTTTTGAGGCCTATTTAGGAAAGTTAATGAACTTGCAAAACTTGACATATGTAATAAGTAAGTAGCCGTAGGACAGATTATTTGTATCCCTTTCTGCTTACTGTGCCTTTCAGAACTTGTGTTTGTTTGTTTGTTTGTTTGTTTTTGTTTTTTGAGACAGGGTTTCTCTGTGTAGCCCTGGCTGTCCTGGAACTCACTCTGTAGACCAGGCTGGCCTCGAACTCAGAAATCTGCCTGCCTCTGCTTCCCGAGTGCTGGGATTAAAGGCGTGCGCCACCACTGCCCGCTGGGCTTTCAAAACTTAAGCACTTATATTTTTCATGGTTCTTTTTTATTATTTAGGAAAATGATTGACGTTTCATCATTAAAGTGCCTATCATTAGAATAATCTTCTCAAATAGTTGTTACTTCGTGTAGGTAAGCTCCCTCCACTTTCCTAGTCTCTAGCTCGTATAGCTGAGCGTAAAGTAGAAGCGTGAAGAAACTCAACATACCTAGGAGATGTTTCCGTGAAAATGTTAGCTAGTGAAAACCTAACCAGTTAGAAATGTCAATAAAAGAAGAAAATTTAAAATTTCTAGAGTGAAAGATTTTTAATAAAAATAAATTTTTGTATCATTAAAATTTCATGAATTGTTTTTTGTTTAGTGCCCTACAGATTATCAGGAAAAGATGGGTAGGAATATGGATGACTATGAAGATTTTGACGAAAAGCGCAATACCTACCCAAGTGAAAAAAGTTTGGTAAAATTGCATAAACAGGTAAGTTTAATTATTAATTTTAGCTGTTTTACATACAATTAAAGGATGTGAATTAGATTTGTGGCTGTTTCCCTTTACAAAGGGCTTTCTGCTTTTTTGGCTCGGAAGTTAAAGGGCTTGCAACTCGAGTTTGAGGAGCTGAGCTCAGTCTCCAGCCCCTGTGTGTAAAGCCAGGCAGAGTGGTATGCGCCTCTGCTTCCAGTGGCTGGGAGACAGAGATGAGAGGACCAATGGCCAGGCAGGTCACCCAGATCTGAGAGAGCCAGGCTCAGTGAGAGACCGAGTGTCAAAACAGGAGGATGCCTGGAGAAAATGCCTGGCAGGGACTTGTGGTTTCCACATGCCCACAACCACACATGCAGGCACCCACCTCTCCAAATGTGTGTGCATGCCAATGAAATATATATCTGAAACTCTTGATCTCATTTTTGTTATTGTTGAAATGTTCTAACTTTGTGTTTCTGGATAAGGATTCTCTTGGCAACTCAATATAAGAATTATACCTGTCCTATTAATAGGAACTGTCATTTTAAAACATTAACATACTTGGTCACATTTAGAAAATCCATTAGTGCCGGGTGTGGTGTCACACACCTTTAATCCCAGCACTTGGGAGGTAGAGGCAGGCAGATTTCTGAGTTCAAGGCCAGCCTGGTCTACAAAGTGAGTTCTAGGATAGGCTATACAGAGAAACCCTGTCTCAACCTCCCCCCCCCCCAAAAAAAAAGAAAAGAAAAGAAAATCCATTAGTATTATTTTATTAGACACACACAAGCCCTGTTCTCTAGCAGAAAGTTGACCTAGTGTTCAGGCATATTGACAAGCTTATTCCTCTCTGTGTTCCAGGTGATTTATTCAGTTCAAAGGCACCGTCGGACTCAAGTGCAATGGCAGATTCTTTTGGAACAGGCATTCTATCTAGAAGATGTAGCAAAAAATGAAACTAGCGCAACTCACCAGTTTGTTCACACCTTTCAGTCACCTGAGCCAGAAAATCGATTTATCCAATATTTTTATAATCCTACTGTTGGTATGTAACTTAACATAAATTTTCTTTTTTTTTTCCATTTTTTTATTAGATATTTTCTTCATTTACATTTCAAATGCTATCCCAAAAGTCCCCTATACCCTCCCCCTGCCCTGCTCCCCTACCCACCCACTCCCGCTTCTTGGCCCTGGCGTTCCCCTGTATTGGGGCATATAAAGTTTGCAATACCAAGGGGCCTCTCTTCCCAGTGATGGCCGACTAGGCCATCTTCTGCTACATATGCAGCTAGACACACGAACTCTAGGGGTACTGGTTAGTTCATATTGTTGTTCCACCTATAGGGTTGCAGACCTCTTCAGCTCCTTGGGTGCTTTCTCTAGCTCTTCCATTGGGGGCCCTGTGTTCCATCCAATAGATGACATGAATTTCAAAGTTAGTAATTTTTCTACGAGGAAAATTATGTTTCATCAATACAATGCTGACTTTTACTTGTATATGAATTTGTTTCATAGGGTAGTATTAAATATCTGATAAACTTACCCTAAAATCATTATTTTACTTCTAATTCTCCTTCTTCCAGAAGCCATTGCTTGCCTGTAGTTCTCTGTCTAGGGGGATACCCCACGAAGTTTTCCCTCTTCTAAGTTAACATATCCATTAATGCTGCCATTGTTCCAGTCTTTTTTTTACAGGCAGTTAGGAAAGACTGTTTCACCACAGACTTGCTGGTGTTCTGACTTTTAGAGTCCTACTCTCGCTACCCTGATACTCCTAAGCCATAGATATGGGAGCTGTAATATATTTTAAAAATACAAATAAAATATTTGATTACAAAACAGGTTATATAAAATACATTTTATAATTTTTATGGAAGCTGTTTGAAGTATTCACTCTCACTAATGATCTCACCATAAATGTATATCATGGCTTTCACTCTTGTTAGTATAAAAACCATATTAATTAGCTAAACTTTAAAAACTAAGCATTATAAATATTAACAGAAATTCCTACAAATTAATCAATGGTGTATGAAATATTGTCTCCATAATATCTGGTAGCATTTCTCTCAACATAATGATTATTTAAAAAAAAGTTGAAACTTCTTAATATATTTATGCCTATGATTTTAAAATATGTATATATAAAATATAATTATAAACAATTTACATACATGATCAAACATGCTTAGAGACCAAAAATTAATAAATGAATAAAAAGTAAAAATGAACAGAGATAAGGGTAATAACTGTGGTAAATTAGGGGATAAGAGTTTGAAACATAGTTTATAATTTTTCAAGAAGGTACATAGAGAAGAAAATGATTGAAGCAGTAGGGAACTCTGAAGCAGTATTGGTGGGTAGTGGAGAGGAGACAGGAGATAGTGAACAGTGAAGAGAATAGCCTTACTTTAGGAGGAGAGATAGACAGCCAGCCAGCATTAGTGTAAGAAAGTGTAGCAATCAATGGTGGTAAGTTTCCATCTAACTGCTATACTCTCTTGAGAATGTACTGACAAATGCAAAGTAGGAGATTTTTCAAGATACTTTAAGGTGAGAATAGTCAGTAAAGGTGTGTCTTTGTTCTGCAGTGTACAGACTCAAAGTAACCAAGGAGTTGGACCAAACAATGGTTTAACCAAACAAGTACAGTGAAGCAAGAGAGGGTAAAGGCATTGAGACTGGAGAGTTGTTCTCTTTAAGCCTGTGGGATCTGAGCTGGGAAAGGAAGGGAGGGAGGGAGGAAGGAAGGAAGGAAATTGCAGTTGTTCAATAACAGTAAGAAGGCAAAGGAAGGAAACATTGCGCTGACTGACGGCCAGGCACAATGGCCAGGTACTCTTGCAGTACAGACGAAGGTATTGCTCCGGGAGGAGGAATTGGGCTGTATAGAAAAGTCACCATTGTTAGCAAGACAACGTCTAGGAAAGGCTATGGGAGGGAGTGATTGGGTTACTGGGAGGAGTGGAGGATGAACTCATTAGAAGAGAGGAGATGAAGACAACCAGAGAAGAAAGAATTACGTGCATGGATGTTTAAGTAGGAATTATTTGGAGGCAGTGAGCCTGAATCATAGCTTTTCAGTAAATAAAGAGAATGTAGCCTTACTGCAAGCTGTAACTCAGTGGTAGATGATACAGCACACTCGAACCCTGGGTTCAGTCTTCAATGGGATGGATGCATGGATGGGATTCAGACCTAATAAAACCAGAATTTCACCAACTATTCTCATATATCCAGGTTCTTCGTATATTAACACTTCATTAATTCCCTTTTTCTTTTTCTACATACACTTTTTCTTTAATCTTTCAGAGATTTCCATATATGAGGCCTTTTGTCCCTTGGTAATTTCAGTCTATACTTTCTAAAAATTCAGCTACTCAAGTATAACTCAAAAATAGTTGGAAAATTAACATTAATAATTTACTTTTATATACCTTTTACATTATGTCATAATTATACCTAATTATGACAGGGATTTTTTGGAAAAAGAAATAAAGCACACAGTGTATTTTGTCATATTGCATAGTTGTCATATTTCTTAGTCTTTTTAAATCGGACACAGAATTTCAGTCCTATGTATTTTATTCTCTGTGTATTTTATAACATTGATGTTTATGGACAGCTAGTTTTTGCTGAATGTCCCCAAATTGGAGATTGCTGTATCCCTGTGATTAGACAGAGCTGTGTGTCATTTGCTGGAATCCCACAAAGGTGATGGATGTCATGCTCTCCTCAGTGCATCAGAGCAGGAAGCACATGGCTCTCGGTTTCAACCCCACTGGTGATCTTTGCCTAGCGTCATGCCTGGTTTTCCACTGTGACGTTGCAATGTTCTCTGTAGTGTCTGATTTGCTGCTACCTGAAAGACTATAAATACTTCATACTGATGTAGTTTTCCTAACTGTATTTTTCTTGTATTTTCCAGAGTGGTACTGGGAATGCCTTTTGCGTCCATGGTTTCACAGGACCCTTGCTGTGGTTTTGTCTATCTTCTCTGTGATTGTTGTGTGGTCAGAGTGTACCTTCTTTAGCACAACTCCTGTCTTATCCCTTTTTGCAGTATTCATACAGCTGGCAGAAAGAACATACAATTACATTTATATTGAGGTCAGTTTTTCCTATCAGCCATAAATCTACATTTGTTCCTGCGCATGCTTTAACTGCTGTATCTTTTCTCGTGCTTCTTTTTGTAAGAGTGAAAGGAGTAGTTTTCCACAGTGCTATTATGACGCAGGCTTAATTCACACAGACTAAAAACTAAGACTGTAGCTGAAGATGAATGAGAAGTATAGGACAGCGACAGCCGTTCTACGAGGCTGCGTTGGCCCCTGTTGTCAGGGAAGCTGTGCACCTTACTATCTCCATTAGAGTTTTCAGGGAATAGTTAAATAGGATCTACGATATTGACCTGGTTGAAATGTACAGTTTTGTTTTCATAATTTCCTTTTTCCTATAAGAAAAAAACCCCACACTATTGTTGTATTTATATTTTAGGAATCAGTAAATGTAGCTGAGGATGAGTGATAATTCTTGTGACAGTAAATAAAGTAATTAAGTCCTAACTCAAGTTGTAACTATTTTTTCCAGATTGCTTGCTTCCTTTCCATCTTCTTCTTAAGCATCTGTGTTTACTCTACTGTGTTCAGGATCCGCGTGTTTAACTACTACTACCTGGCCTCACACCATCAGACCGATGCTTATAGCCTTCTGTTCAGTGGCATGTGAGTACACTGCGCTTGGGAAAAGAAATGCCTCCGTTTTGCATAATAATTATAGGTCTCTTATTTCTTGTTCATGGATGTCGCATGAACATATATTTCTGTGAGCTCACTGTTCTATGTATGTATTAGATAGTTTGCATATATATATGGTGGCTATTTGCTGATTACCAGCTAAATTCTGCCTTTAAATTTATGGTAATTTAAGAATGATATGTTAGGCTGGGCCCAGTGGCACATGCCTTTAATCCCAGCACTTGGGAGGCAGAGGCAGGTGGATTTCTGAGTTCAAGGCCAGCCTGGTTTACAAAGTGAGTTCCAGGACAGCCAGGGCTACACAGAGAAACCCTGTCTCAACCCCCCCCCTCCCAAAAAAAGAAAGAAAACCATTTGTTTCATAGAAAAATTTACAGGGCTGCCTTTAGCTACACTAGCTATACTATAGTATTTATAATATATATATGATAGGCTAGACTTAGGGAAGTTCAAAGTAATATCTGGTGTCAAAATTTTGTCTTATAAAAATATCAAAACCACCACTGTGTTAGTTTTTTGTGACTGTTTTTTTTTTTTTTTTTTTTTTTTTTTTTGGTTTTTCGAGACAGGGTTTCTCTGTATAGCCCTGGCTGTCCTGGAGCTCACTTTGTAGACCAGGCTGGCCTCGAACTCAGAAATACGCCTGCCTCTGCCTCCCGAGTGCTGGGATTAAAGGCGTGCGCCACCACGCCCGGCTTTTTTGTGACTGTTACAAAACCTGACACAAACAACCTAGGGGAAGAAATAGTTATTATGTCTAATGGTTTCAGAGACTTTAGTCTAGCATTACTTGATATTTTTTTGGGCAAGAAGTGAGGCTACACATGGCAAGAAGAGTATACTGGAGCAGACAGAGTTAACTACTTCATGGTACCTAGGAAGCACAGGCAGGCTGGCAGGACCCCAAGCATGCTAACTTTTGTTCATACCTCCTAGAGGTGACTTGCTTCTTGTAGCTTGGCCCTACCTCCTAAAATAGAGCCATCCACTGAAGAGGAACTCTTCAACACATAAGCCTGTGGAGGTTGTGTCATATATGAGGCATATTTAAACTATAACAAGAGTTTTCAGAGCGTTACAGATATACCATATAAGCCTCCTCAAACTTCTTACCATAGTGACATTGTCTGTAGTTGCTATACAATATCAAACCTAAGAACTACATTAGCAGTGTAGACTTAATTAGTTCTTAGATTTTCATCCATTTGATGTGTAGACTGCTACAGCTATCACCAGCATACAGAGCTTCCTCTTACCACAAAAAAAAAACCTCTTGTCACTATCTCCTCCTTATATTTAAACCTTTTCATTCTTCAAACCCGTCGTTCTCCAACGCTAGCTATGTAAGATCCTCATTTTATACTTGATCTTAGCCAGAATGCTGAAATCAGACACCCTGAGGCTATATAAGTTAGTTATATAAGCATTCATGTTCTTAAAGGAAATGTGATTAATAGGATTTCTGAATATGTCCCAGTAAGGGCAGTTCATATGGAGAATTCAAACTATAGTTGACTTGAATGAATATAATTGAAATATGTATATATATACATATATATACATTTATGTGTATAGTATGCAAATAGATGAAAATTATAGTTACAATGACCTGAAATGTCTTAATATATTTCACTATAATGTAAATTGTGTTTGGTTATATTTCAAATATATATGTTGGCAGTTTTGAATTTTATTGTAGGTTATTTTGCCGTTTGACTCCTCCTTTATGTCTTAACTTCTTGGGATTGACCCATATGGATTCATCCATCTCCCACCAGAATACCCAGCCAACTGCATATACATCTGTAAGTATGGTTCTTTAGGTTCCTTGTCTATGTAAGATGTTGTTATGAGTCATCTTCTGTTATTAGTAGAAAATCTGTGTAGCACATTGAACTCCTTTTTAATCACTAAAGCCTTTTCTTAAAGGTCATGTATGTAGTTATTAATGATAGGATTAAAGTAATTTTCCATTTGGAATTTTTAAAAAAATGTATATTTAGATTACTTAGATGAGCAGCATCAAAACCTGTTTCATAGTAGCATTAGCATGTATATGGATATGCATGTATATGCATGTATATGGATATGCATATGGTTTTGTAGTAGTCATAAAATACTAGATTTCTTTAGAAGAAAGCCCAGACAGGAAAAAAGTTTAAGAAATTCATAACACTTAGTACTTTGTTTCTAAATTTTGAAAAGTCAAATTTGTTGTTGTAGCTTCCTGTGGGTAAATTTTCTAACGATGGGAAAGAAGGAGTGAATATCTGAAGCCCTGCTGACTTAACTCTTCTCTTGCTCTTCAGATCATGGGTTCCATGAAAGTTTTATCCTTTATTGCAGATGGATTCTATATATATTATCCTATGTTGGTAGTAATTCTCTGCATCGCTACGTATTTTAGGTAAGAAATTTAACATTTCCTTTTTTTCATACTCTTAGTTGGATAGAGATATCCATTTCCCTTAAAAGTCTACTGAGTATTTATTTGCTGGCTTGGTTTTAGTTGTTTGTGTTTTAGGAGGTTAGGGGAGCTAGGACAGTTTGAAGGGCCTTTTTGAGTAGTTGAGTCAGGTTCTCCATCTGCAGACAGTTCAAAGAATAGAGAAGTGGAATTATTCTGTTGCAGTTATATAGCCTGTAGAGTGAAAAGATTAACTATATGATGGGAACTCCAGAGTCGTGGGCTGCAGCCCTGCAAGCATGTCTAGCTTCTTTCTAATAACGTAAGTTAGTCTTTGGGCTTATTCTATATTGTTGCTGGGTTTTTAAATTCTGCAGATGCTAGCCAACACAAAGGGTCAGGTGAGGAGCACTTATAATCAAGATGTGTATATAAAGTTGGAAGAAAAATACTTCTCTATGCTTAGAAGATGCACAGCTTGCTCTTTTTCTGGGCTCAGAGAAGATTATAGAAACTTGGCAAAGGTAAGGTTTAAAAGGGTTAAGTCTATTAACAGTAATGAACGCATTCTAGCCATGGTTACCTACATAGGACTTACTATACCAAATCAAGCCAGCTACAGTTCCTGCAGAGATGGGACTTGCTCTCCAGGCCCCATCCCTTCCTGAGGAGCAGTTGGCAGTTGGTAGGTGCTCTGGAAGGGCGACCTTTTTCTTTGCGTTAGCTAAGGAAAGTTTCCCGTGTTCCTGGCTGACCCTATACCCACGCAAGTATGGAAAGCACTCAGTGGACCTGGTAGATTTTTTTTTTTTAGAAAAAGATGCAAAGTTAAGGGAGGAGGTGTTAAGGAGTATGGGGACAGTTGGAGGAGGAATTAGGGATTGTATGTGATCATACTCATGGTATACATGTATGAAATTCTCAACTAAGACCAAAGGATACAATGGCCTCAGCACCGTGTCTCTCCTTCTCATTCCTTACTCTCATACCCCTTCAACCTTTGCTTACTGCTTCAGTGTCTCAACACGTGTCAAATATCACTTTTATAAAAATATGTCATTAATATAAATTAATTTGCCTTTCTAATAACAGTAAGTTTTATTAACTTTGGTTTAAATCTTGTACTATTTGTGCATAAATATAAATACAATTAGCATGTTGATATTAGAATGTTTGTTTAAATCAATTCTCCATTAAGTTAAATTTTTTAGTTTTTGATAAATAAATTAGCTAAAAGATTATAATTTAAAATAAGACTGATGAGCATGGTGGCACATGTCTATAATTTCAGGGTTTTGTAGGCTGAGACAGAGGATCCCACGTTCAAAGTCAGTGTCAGTTGTATAGCAATAACATGCTTCAAGAGAAGAGCATATATAAAATGAAGTATAATAAGATTAAAATATTATTCGAGGCCAGCCTGGTTTACAGAGTGAGTTCCAGGACAGCCAGGGCTACACAGAGAAACCCTGTTTCGAAAACAAAACAAAACAAAACAAAACAAAACAAAAGATTAAAAATATTAATATGAATTGACACCAAAATTATTGTTTTGAGTGTTTCCTCTAAAGTGGAAAAAGCATTAGCCGACTTTATATATTTAATGCTGTGCTGTTTATTATTATTATTATTATTATTGTTGTTGTTGTTGTTGTTATTGTTGTATTTATTGTTTACTCATTTAATAGTTTAATGAACTTGGCCCATGGAACCATAATGGAACTTCGTGAACTTTTAATAAGCACATCTTTTTATGTTAGTTTTCATATTGGCAAGATTAAAATTTTGAGATTAAATGACTCTGTGGCTCAAAGTAATATAAATTAGAATAATGCTGTGTCAAATATAAAATCTTAATGAAGAAATATCATTGTAGGGCTGGAGATGTAGCTGGAGAGGGAAGCTCGGGGGAGTTGGAAAGCGTAGTCTGAGGTGTAGGGCAGCCGGAGCTCGTTCAGGGGTCCCTGGGCCTGAGGTGAGATTGGGACCGTGGCGTTCCCAGGCTCTTGGACTCCCAGGCACCGCTGCAGAAGAGCTGAAATGAGTGGGCTGGATCTAGCCGTGGCCAGAGGGGATAAGGGACGAGCTGGTCCCACAGGTGAGAGTCCTTGGCTTGATGGTGGGCTTGGTTTGGGCTTGGTGGCAGTCATGGCTGGGAGTGCAGGGGGGCCTTCTATAGGAGATTAGACAGCAGCAGCTCTGTAGACAAAGGCCACCTCCATGGCTCCCCACGGATCTCGATGGAAAGAGGCAGTCCACGGTTTTAAGGCATTTATTGTCGTGTCAGAAAGTGGATGTGTAAAACCTTACCCCACTTCTCAGGGTGGGCCTGAGATTAGATACCTTTGCAGGGAGGAGTGTCTGGGAAGGAAAGCTTATTGGCTATGTAGGTACCTCATTAAAATGGAGATCTGTCTTGAGCCTATGTGACCTCAGGTCACATGTGGAGGGGTTGGGGCGTTGCCCTTATGTGATTGATGGCAACCGATATATGGGGGACTGCAGCTAGTGACAGGGGCCTGGTACCCAGGAAAAGGAAAAGCTCCTATTGTCCTTTCAGGGTCTCCTGGGCTTTTAGCCTTAGCTCATCTGGGGACTATGCTACCTTTCATGGACGGACACACACACACACACACACACACCAAAAAAGGAAGAAAGCAAGCATTAAAGGGTTCTTCGTAAGCTGGGAATGATGTATGCTGTAAATGGGCAGCAGGAAGAGCCTGCCTTTGAGAGCAGCCTGGGCTGCACAGTGAGCTTTAGGTTCTAATTGAATCAAAGGAAGGAAGGGCTGCCCTCAAAGCCATGCACACAGTCTTCTTCCATGACAACAAGTATTCTCAGTCAGATGTTTATACTTTTCATAATGGAAATCAGAGATTTTTATTTTAACTGCTGTTTTTCTTTACACACACACACACACATATCCACTTCTTTCTCCAGTCCTTCAAGTGATAAATATATTTATTCCTTAGGATTATAAAAGAATTAAATATGAGTGAATTGTCTGATCCATGTATGATCTTTTTGGGGGGTGGGTCGGGAGCGGCGTTTAAGACAGTGTTTCTCTGTGTAGTCCTGGCTGTCCTGGAACCCAGGCTGTAAACCAGGCTGACCTTGATCTCAGAGATCCACCTGCCTCTGCCTCCCAAGTGCTGGGACCACCACTGCCTGGCGTCATAGTAGGATCTTAACAGTATAAATTGTGCTTATCCATATATTGCTTCTTCCCTTGTATACCATGTTTTTAAGGTACTCTTGCTCTATATGACAGATTTAAATGTCTAATAAGATTTCAAATAATTACCCCCAGATAACATATAATCATTACAGTGTATAACAGAAAAACTTCAATTCTTGAGTGAAAAAAAAACCATAACATTAAAATTTACATAATTAAGATTTTTGTATGCCAAGTCTGAAAGCACAGACCTCGGGAGGCTGAGGGGGGAGGTTCACGCTGAGTGTGAGGCCCGCCTATTCTAATACAGTGCTAATACAGAATTCTAGGACAGCCTGAACTTCAGTGACACCAGCTCTCAGAAACCAAAAGATTGTCTAAACAAGAAATCCCTACACGTACAGATGCTGATTTTATTAATTATTTTACTCATCCACTGTGTAGCCTTTGCTGTCTTCTGCCTCTAGAGGGCTGGGATTAAAGGTGTGTGTCACCACTGCCCATGGAAATGCTGATTTTATATGCATACTTCAGTATTAAAACTACTCTGAATATTTAAAAAGAACACATTGATTTTGTTACAGCCATCATGTAGCAATACAGGAATCCTACTCTACTGAGAAATGCAACATAACATTTGATTGTTTTGTTTTTAGACAAAGTTTCACTGTAACCTAGGCTGGCCTCAAACCCATGACAGTTCTGCCTCAGGCTCCCAGATACTGGGATGATAGGCATGATGCTTCATATGCATCTGGATGTAAGCGCTGGAAAAAGAAAGAGAAATAAGGACCTTGTGCGGAGTGGCGAGCTGCGTTGCTATGCAGTTTGGCATTCTAATACTGAGTCATGGTTTCTCTGGGGCTGACAGTGGTAAAGAACAATTTATCAAAATATTTACAAAATGAAATAATACTTATTGTTTTGAAATTTGCTTTTATTAGTTTGGGCACCCGTTGTTTGAATCTGCTTGGTTTCCAGCAGTTCATGGGAGATAATGATATGACATCAGATCTAGTTGATGAAGGAAAAGAATTAATCAGACGAGGTAAGATTTGTTATCCTAAAATAAATAAAAGGGCAATTTTAAGTGCTAAGACTCAAACACAAAATGAGTGAGTGCAAAATTTGTATATGATTTTATTCTACCTTAGGTGGTTTAACCTAAAAAACCCATATGTCCTGTTTTCTTCACAAAATATTTGAAAATATAATGTAAGGTTTATTGTGAGGAAATTCTGTAGCATCCATTAGTAGTGAATCTGCACTAGATAATAAGCATTTGATTTATGGTCTTGGACTTTGTGTTAATCATCCTTCTGACGATGTGACAAAATAACTGGGATAGCTTGCAAGGAGGAAAGACAGCTTACTTCAACATTTAAGTGATTTCAATCTATTGTTACTTCCCTTTTGACCAGCATAGTGTATCATGGCAGAGAGCAAGCCAGTTTATCACATAGAATCAATGAGAGACACAGGAAGGGGCTATGGTCCCAGTAGTATCTTCAGTCTACCCCAGTGATTTAGTGATTTAGCTTCCTTCCCCTTGGCCCTGCCTTCCCAAGGCTCCAGTACCTACCAAAGGAAGTACAGGCTGCACAGCCTTTGGCCAGAACTTTAAGGAAAATACAACATCCAAGCCACAGTAGATTGGTTTGTCTTTGTTTTGAAGCATATTTGCCAAGTACTGTGCAACTATAAAGCTAATTAACTTAAAGATTTGATAGTTTGCCGCTATGTGCAATATCATTCAAACTGTTTTTCTCTTGGAATAAATGATCATTGATAAGAGAATGAAAGTACTATTAAAATACATAGAGCTTTCCTAAAGCCTATTCACAAAGAACATGTCTTATGTTTTCTTTTGTTCACGTGCTGGTAGGATGAGTGAAAGCCTTGATTTGGGGACATTGCTTCTTCGTCTCCAGAATCCAGCCTTCACATGCTCTCTGAAGAAGTAGTGTCTCTTTGGTGTGATAATTCTGTATTTGGCATAGAAACCCCTTCCTAATATTGATAAGAATGGTAAGCTGGAAGATACTGAGAGAATGGCTGTCATAACTTGTAGACTCTATCTTAAGGGAAGCATTGCACATACATCCAAAGAGCTTATATGAGAGCAGAATTGTACAGAAAGTATAAACTTAGAAGAAAAGTCCAAAAGAGAGTAGAAGCTACAGAAAAACTCATCTCAGATCACCAAAAGGAAGAACATTTTTTCACTAAAGGTAGACGGGCTCCAAAGTTATCTGTAGTAAAACAGGGATTTGTAGTAGATTGTAGATACTGTATGCTCTTGCTTTGGTTACTCTATTTCTAATGAAACCATGTTATACTAAATTTGAGGCCATTTTTCTTGTCTTTAGAGAAAAGAAAAAGGCAAAGACAAGAGGAAGGTGAAAATAGAAGAAGAGTAAGTATAATAGTTTATTAAATTGCTACTAATCATGAAATATCTTGGAAACACCATGAGAATCTTACTTGGAGTATATAGTTACAGATGAGAAAAAGTAGGTAAAGGGCATAGGATTTTCTTTTCCCTTTGATGTGGATGAGTGTTTGCCTGAGTGTATGACTTTGTACCAGGTGTACTGGTGTACTGGTGCCTAGAGTATGCGGAAGTGCACTTGGGTCTCCTGGAACTGAATTACAGATGACCAGGAATGCAACCCAGGTCACTTGGAGGAGCAGCAGGTACTCTTAACCACTAAGCCGTATCCCAGCCCTGGGCATATTTTTAAAAAAGGGAACATTTTTTAAGGCTTTTACATACACGTAGCGTGCTAGGTATCCTGTCAGATTGGGTCCAATATCCATCAGGTCGCTGAGTAAACTATATATACAGTGACTGAGTAAATTTATGCAGCCTTATTGATAATGTAAATTAGGTTGCTTTAAAATCATTATGCTTTTTCTAATATGACATGTGTATTTTCATCTTTAATTTCTCTTTAGTGCTCCATTTTCTGAGGCAAATCTTTTCTTTGAGAAAGTGGGAAAAAATGAAAGAAAAGAAAATCTACTCACAATTTCTTTAACTATTTAATGTTGATGTATGTAACTGTAATTCAGGGTCAGGGTTTCTTCTTCCCTTTTGCTCCCAAATAATTGCAGAGTGTTTCTATGCCTACTCTTTTGAAACAATATCTATTTATTTTGAGACAGAGTCTCTCACTAGAGAGCCTGGAACTTGCTACGTAGCCCAAGATGGCCTAACACTTACTCGAGATCTACTTGTCTCTGTGCTGGGTTTAGCTCCCGAATGAATGACACAGAGACCTGGTGTTTTTTATTAGCAAGCTGCAAGCACTAAGCTGGGTGTGGTTCTGAGTAATTCTTCTCCAGTCATGCTGTCTACTTCCCAGCCCTGTGGTCCTTTGCCTGCATCTGAGTCTTGCCCTGGTTCGCTTAGGTCCGCCTGTGTCCTCATGGCTGCTCTCCCATTGTGACCTCATGGCAAATCCTGGTCCATCTACATGGTCTCTCCACCTTTCTTCTCTCCCTCTCTCTCCTCTCCTTCTTCTGGCCCCCTTTTCCCTGAGACCCCCCCCCCCCGCTCCCCCCCTCCCCCACAAACTGGGATCAGAAGTAGGGCACTGTTCTCTTCTCTTCTGCCCAACTAATTGGCTGATCAGCTCTTTATTAAGCAATCATTGGTAATGGGAAACAATGTTTGCTTAACATTTAGACTAGAGATGCTTGACCATGCCTATGTCCAGACTATAACCAGATGTTTGGGCATAGAGATCAGCATCTCAATACACAGTGCACAAAACCATCCCCCAACAGATATATTTATCCTGAAAAGTACTTAAAAGGAGATGTCATAGTTGTCAGTGTATTCTACCATATGCCGTATAAAAAGGAGACTTGTATATTTGGTATGGTAGGTAGCACATGCCTTAATCCCAGCACAGAGACAAGTAGATCTCAGTGAGTGCTAGCTATTCTGGACTACATAGCAAGATCCAGGCCTACTAGAGAGACTTTCTCAAAATGAACATTTTTAAAGGATAGATATGTTTTTTATTTCCCAGTTAGAACCAAAAGTAGACATTACTAGAAATAAATTTCACCTTCTATTAGGACAGTTCTTCTCAACCTGTGGGGGTTGAACAGTTCTTTCACAGGGGCTACATATTTTGTATTAAAATTTATAACAGTAGTAAAATTACAGTTTTGAAGTAGCAATGAAAAGAATTTTAAGGGAGGGGATTACCACAATATGAGGAACTGTGTTGAAGGGTCTTAGCATTAGGAAGGTTAAGAACCACTGTTTTAGAACTTTTAACTTTAGGCTGGAGAGATGGCTCAGTGGTTAAGAGCACTGACTGCTCTTCCAGAGGTCCTGAGTTCAATTCCCAGCAACCACATGGTGGCTCACAACCATCTGTAATGGGATCTGATGCTCTCTTCTGGTGTGTCTGAAGAGAACAATGGTGTATTCATATTCATACAATAAATAAATAAATCTTTTTTAAAAATTAACTTCTACAATTTACCAGAATTGTAATAGACTTGACTACATACACATTAAAAAAAAAAAGTATTCAAAATTCCCAAAGTGCCTGGCATGAATGAATGGCTTGTATAAAACATGGAATAGGTGCTCTCAAATGACCATTTCAGTTAGGTATAAGGTATAGAATGTTAGTTAATGAGGTCATACTGTCTTCCATGGTAACTCATAAGTTTCTGTGAGTCATAGTCTTACATACATCTTTAGTTACCAAAAGTGACTTATCAGATCTCCTGTATTTATAGCTTGCTCAAGTAAAAGAAGGTTTTTAACATCTTATATCTTTTATATGGTTAGGGTAAGCTTGCTATTATTATATTTTTTTGAAGTTTTAGTTAGAATAATAAATAATACAATCATAGCCAGCAAAATGTTTTTGTTAAAAATTAAAGGTGATAAAAATTGATTTTAAAGATACTATTAAAATTATACTGACTTCTAATGAATTTCTGATGAAAAATGGTTATAGTACTTTGCATCTAGACTATTGACAGTATAACAGTTGCTATATTTCGATTGGGGTTCTGCTCTAGGAGTGGAAAGAACGTTATGGACACAACAGAGAGGATTCCACTCGGAACAGAAACGTCCATCCTGACCCCAAAGAGTCAAATTTCTCAGACACGACTACCAACTGGTGTAAGTACCGTATTTCCTAGTATGCTTAGGAATTACTTTTAAATGTTTGCACTGTATAGAACTGAAACCATAGCATCTGGCATCACGAACATCTCTACACTGACTTCCTTTATCATTGTCTAGTGTGTAAAAGGAAAAGGAAATGGTGTATCAGGTAAGTAGTTGTGTTATTTCCAAGGTGTGTGCTAGGGAGGTAATTATTTCTACAATTTACCTTCATGTTTTTCGTCCTTTTCTACTAGTTGATGTAGGTTATTCATTTATCTTTATAAGAATTTGTTAAGCCTTACTGAAGTGCTTTCCCATATATGTAGTGAGAGAAAAATAAACTTCTGTCCCCAGGATGTTCATAATTTAGAGAAGTCCTAAAGATAGATACAAGTCAGCCACCACTGGTGCGAGTTAAGAAACCTGGGTGGCACTGACGCTGCACTGATGTGAAGAGGAAACAAACCCACTGACCTGGGGAAAACACCAGGAACCCTTTCTTTGTGCAGGACTTTACACTGTGTAGCAGGCAAAGTTTTGTCATTGGGGAAGATGACCTATTGCTAAGGAGCTGTACTACTGAGGCTTCTGTGAATAGGGCTCTGTCTGAGATTGAAAATGAAGTAGGAAATCTGAGCATCCTTCCCTAGCTACTCATTTGTACAGAAACAGTGTGGTTAGAGGAGTGATAGTCGCACAGGTACCCTCCTAATGGTCTGAAAGCAGAAAACAGGTACCAGAAACATTCCTGTGTATTGAGGCCATCTAAACACAAGGAAAACGGAAATCTGTAGCAGCTGAAGGGAACTAAAGCAGAGTCTAAATTCACAGTAAGTACAGTAGGTTAATTCAGTGCTCCAACATTCAGGGCCCTACAGAACGAGGCAGGCCTGCCCCATTTTGAATATATGTTATTTAGCTTAACTTCTGTATTCATTTAAATGAAATTTCTAGTCTTTAACAAGAATTTCTGAGGTATATAAGGAAATAAAGTGCCTCTAGTTTTAGAATTATCAGGCAGATCATTGGTGGAAATATCTAATTAGTATGCTTAAAGATGTAGTGGAAAGGTTGGATAATGTGCATAAAGAGATGTAGGGAATTTCACCAGGCAGCTGGAAATTATATAAAGGAGCTAAGTGGAAATTTTAGAAATATTTTAACGGCAGACTCCAGTGATGTTGCCGACTTCTCATGTAAGTTGTTAGCACAGAGAGTACACCTATGCTGAAGGAAATTACTCTGGGGGATAGAAAAAAGGTTCTCTCTTAGGAGGGTATTTTTATACCAAATATTTCCGTAATGAAAATTGAGCTGAGTGTTCAGAAATGAATAATAGTTACCTAGATGAAAGGGGTTTTATCTAGAAAGTGACCGAGCTGTTGTGCTGTGAGAGGATGTTTGGGAACGCGCTTTCTCATGACTCTAGAGCTTAAACAGGAGGCCCCTAGCAAGAGGGGCTCCAGGCAATTTAGAGACACACACTTTCATCCTCAGAAGTATGGACGTTAGAATGTAGGTAGGATTTGTAACTTGGAAGAACATAGTCTTTATTTAAATATTTTTATTATTTTTTCAATATTCACATGTATATTTGACCATATTCTAACCACTTGCCCATCTCCTTCCAGCTCATTTCCCTCTACACACCCAACTTCATAGTTTTTCTTTGTCTTAAAACAAGCAGCAACATAAAAAGAAAACAAAGAAATAAAAACAAAACCAACCAATGAGACAAATACCACAAAGTATGTTTTGTGTTGCTTCACTATTCTCGAGCATGTGGCCTGCTCTGGGTGTGGTAGATATATCCAGTATCACTCCATTTGAAGAAAACTGATTTCTCTCTCTCCTAGCCGCTATCACTTACAAATAGCATCTGGCTTAAGGACGAGACTCTGTGCCTACCTTAACTTCTCCATGCTGGGATTTTTGTGAGTTTGAACATGTACACATTCGGTCATAGTTGTGTGGGCTAAGGTATGCACAATACGCTGAGAGAAGTTGAACAACTCTGGCTCTCTCTCTCTCTCTCTCCCTTTTTGTTTTTTTGTAGAACATGATTTTAATATTTTCAACTGTTAATATTCAACAGACAGAATAATTATTTTAAGATACATTTCATTGTTATGTCTCCTGTATTTCTTTAAGGAAGTTATTTATGTCCTTCTCAATGTCCTCTGTCATCATTATGAGAAATGAGTTTAGATCTGAATCTTGCTTTTCCAGTGTGTTGGGGTATCCAGGACTTGCTATGGTGGGAGAATTGGGTTCCAATGATGCCAAGTAACCTTGGTTTCTGTTGCTTATGTCCTTAGGCTTGCCTCCCACCATCTGGTTATCTCTAGTGCTGCCTGCCCTCTCTCTATCTAACTGGAGACTGTCCTTCCTGTGATCCTGGTTGGGTCAGAATCCTGAGAGTTCAGCTCTCTCTGGGATCCTGGGATCCTGTGTGTGTCAGAGCTCCTGGAAGTTCAGCTGCCTCTGGGACTCTGAGATCCTGGTGTGATTAAGCTCCTGGGACCCTGGGAACCTGTGATCCTGGGCAAGTTAGAGTGTCTGGGAGTGGAGCTTCTTCTGGGTGTTGTGGGACTGGCTGCGGAGTGTACACCCAAGGTCTGCTCAGGACACCAGCCCAGAAGGGAAGGAACCTGTGCCACTGGTCGGGCAGAGTTCCTGGGTGCCTGGTTCACACTGGTCCCAGTTACTTCTGGAATTGAAGCAGATGTTGTATCCTCCTCACCTCTGATCCTATATGTTCCTGGGAGTATTAGAGCGCCTGGGAGTGGTGCTTCCTCTGGAATGTGGGACTGGCTGCAGAGTTAGAGTCCATGGTCTGTTTAGGGCACTTCTGATCCTGCGATCCTGGGCATATTAGAGCTCCTGGGCAACTCTAGCTCTTACAATCTGTCTGTCCCCTTTTCTTTGAGGAGAGGGGAATGATATAAAGACATTCATTCTATTTAGGGATGAATGCTTCAGAGTCTTTCACTTTCTGCTGTTGTCCAGTTTTGGATCTATATGATAATTACTTATTATAGTTAGTAATGAATTTAGCTTCTCTGATGAGGTTTAAGCAATGCACTAATCTTAAGGTGTAGTAAAATATCCAAAGGTGCTGGATTCTTAGGGGTAAGTCCAATCTTTGTTGTCAGAATATCCAGCAAATGCAACAGCAAACCAGCAATAGCAAAAGCAGCAGCAGTGGGGGCCACAGCCGCCACAGCCCCTCTCAAGGCTGTTGCATTTATACCCTTTCAAAGTACCCAGAATTAACCATCTGCAGCTGGCACAAATCACGCCCTCCTACACACACCCTAGACCACAAGACAGTCATAGTTAACAGCTGTGGAAAATCTGAAACAGCTTCATACCCTGCACCTAGGAATAAAACAAAAACATATTCACATAACACAACTGGGCTTTTCAAGAAACCAAGGCTCTCACTACAGTGGTTGGTTACTCTGCTATTACACCAATGGGTTTTTTACAGGCAGGTTGCTATTGTAGCTTACAGGGCTCACAGTGGAGTGAGACTGATGGTCACTGTTCTCCTCTAGTAGTAGCATTGAATAGAGCAGTATCTTCCAACACTACGATGTTAAGACAGTACCTCTGAAATCTAGGGTATAGCTCCTAGTTGAGAACTAGCTCATCTCCGTGTTCAGTGCCATGAAGTATGATCTACTGCTGTTTAGAAAAATGAATTTAATGACAGTATAAAATATGAATTTGGGTGGGTTAGGGAAAAATAAAATATGACTTAGAGAAATGAAGCTCAGAAACCATTTAAAGTCTGTTTTTATAGTGAAGTCAAGGAGTAATGTGGGCTTAAAGTAAAGCAAAGGTACTTGAATAAAGACAGAAGATTGTTT
Organism: Mus musculus; assembly: GCF_000001635.26. NCBI lineage: Eukaryota > Metazoa > Chordata > Mammalia > Rodentia > Muridae > Mus > Mus musculus. Next base: position 9,190,565 of record NC_000081.6, read on the forward strand.
GAAGGATATTTAGGATAGAATAAATAGAGGTTTTAGCTAAAACTCAGAAACAGTGAAGAATCTATAAAGGGATTTAGGTTCTTACTGAGTGAAAGTCTGCAGAATTGAAAGATCTGAAAGTATGAGAGAACTGTTAAGAAAAGAACAAACACAGAGCTTTAGATAGTGAGTTAGAGAAGATGACCATTTTCTCTATGTTAATTTCACCGATCTATGAGCAGTAGGACAGCTTTCCATCTGATGTCCTCTACAGTTTGTTTCTTCAGAGACTTGAAATTCTTGTAATACAGATCTTTCACTTGCTTGCTTAAAGCTACACCAAGATATTTTATATTATTCATGGCTATTGTGAAAGGTAATGTTTCCCTAACTTCTTTCTTGGCCCATTTATCATTTGTATAAAGGAGGGCTACTGATTTATTTGAGTTAATTTTATATCCAGCCACTTTGATGAAGGTGTTTATCAGCTGTAGTTCTCTGGTAGAATTTTTGGGGTCGCGCATATATATATATATATATATACTATCCTATCATTTGCAAATAGCAATACTTTGACTTCTTCCTTCCAATTTGTATCCTCTTGATCTCCTTTAGATATCTTACTGCTATAACTAGAACTTCAAGTACTATGTTGAAAAGATAGGGAGAGAGTCGTCAGCTTTGTCTTGTCCCTGATTTTAGTGGAAATGCTCTAAGTTTCTCTCCATTTAGTTTTTTTTTTTTATAGACTTGTTTTTTTTTTTTTTAAGATTTATTTACTTATTATATGTAAATACACTGTAGCAGTCTTCAAACACACCAGAAGAAGGAGTCAGATCTTGTTACGGATGGTTGTGAGCCACCATGTGGTTGCTGGGATTTGAACTCTGGACTTTCGGAAGAGCAGTCGGATGCTCTTACCCACTGAGCCATCTCACCAGCCCCTTCCATTTAGTTTTATATGGACTACTAACTTGCTGTATATTACTTTTATTATGTTTACATATGTGCTCTGTATCCCTGATTACTTTAATACCTTTAACATGAAGGAGTATTGGATTTTATCAAAGGTTTTTTTCAGCATCTAGTAAAGATAATTGTGTGGGTTTTTTTCCTTCAGTTTGTTTATATGGTGGATTACATTGATGAATTTTCATATACTGAACTTCTCTGCATCCCTGGGATGAGTTAGAGAGGCACTATTTGTTGGATGGATAAATGCATGAAAGAAACAAGGAACAAACTTAAGTGAATGACTTAAGCACATTCATGATTAATTCCAAGTAACCAATAATGCATTAGTGTCACATTAGGAAAAAAAAATACAAGCCCTTGCCCTTGGGCTCATTTAGCCAAGAATGATTCCAGGTTTGAATTCTGTACTTCATGCTTCCTGTCTCCATCCTCTGTCTGTCTGTCTATGATAAGAGTCTGAATCTGTGCCCGCCTGAAGGCTGCCTTGTGAATTTGTCCCTGTGTGACTGTATCTGTCCAAGTGTGTGTGTGTGTGTGTGTGTGTGTGTGTGTGTATGTGTGTATGTTTGGAATAGCACAGAAAGAATCACATGGGGAAAGAAAGAAATACTTTATACTTTACAGAAACCTTTTTGGCTTTGTTTTTCAAGTGGGGTTTCTTTATGTAGCCTTAGTTGTCCTAGAATCAGATCTGTATCCAGGCTGACCTCATACTTTCCTGCCTCTGCCTCCTAAGTACTGGGATTAGAGGTGTGCTGCTGCTACCACCACCAAGATATTTCACATGAATCTTTAACAAGAGTTTCTCAAGGGATTCAGTCATTGATCCCAACAGAACCAAATAACAAATAGTACCTCAAACATCATTATTTAATCAACCAATATCCATGAGTAGATATTCATTTTAGAAGATTTCTTTCAACCTTTGTGTTTACTCCTTTTAGCATTTACATTGTTCCAGGGCAAGGACATGGACCAGTATATGACTTAGATTACAGCTATACAGTAGCTTTGGTTATAAAAATTGATCACATGAGAAACCCAAAGGTTGTTATATTGCTTTATTAAAGGCAGGTGGGACAAATGGGCTGAATACACATACGATAGCCCTATTGTGACCTCAGGGTGTCAATAAGACTGGCTGTGAGATCCAGCAAAAGTTCCAGTCTCTTAAAATGTCATAGATACTGTTATAATATTGTATCACCACATTAGGAAAGAGGCCAAGGAGACAAAGAGATGATACAAATGTCTTGCCTAAGTTTTCCAAAAGAACTCTCTCACAAAATTGAGTCTTTTAATTTTTATAATTTGTTTTGTACTTGTGGGTGCAGTGCATACAGAGACCAGAAGAGAGCAGCATATACCCTGAAGCTAGACTTACAGGCATTTGTGAGCCATGTGACATGCCTGTTAGAAACTGAACTCAGCTGGAAAGAACCAAGATGTCCCTCAACAGAGGAATGGATACAGAAAATGTGGTACATTTACACAATGGAGTACTACTCAGCTATTAAAAACAATGAATTTATGAAATTCTTGGGCAAATGGATGTATCTGGAGGATATCATCCTTAGTGAGGTAACCCAATCACAAAAGAAGTCATTAGATATGCACTCACTGATAAGTGGATATTAGCCTAGAAACTTAGAATACCCAAGATATAATTTGCAAAACACAAGAAAATCAAGAAGAAAGAAGACCAAAGTATGGATACTTCATTCCTCTTTAGAATAGGGAACAAAATACCCATGAAAGGAGTTACAGAGACAAAGTTTGGAGACGAAAGGATGGACTATCTAGAGACTGCCCCACCCGGGAATGCATCCCATAGTCAGCCACCAAACCCAGACACTATTGCATATGTCAGCAAGATTTTGCTTAAGGGATCCTCATATAGCTGTCTCTTGTGAGGCTATGCCAGTGCCTGGCAAATACAGAAGTGGATGCTCACAGTCATCTATAGAGGATGGAACACAGGGTCCCCAATGGAGGAGCTAGAGAAAGTACCCAAGGAGCTGAAGGGGTCTGCAATCCTATAGGTGGAACAATAATATGAACTAACCAGTAACTCCCGGAGCTCGTGTCTCTAGCTGCATATGTATCAGAAGATGTCCTAGTCGGCCATCACTGGGAAAAGAGGCACCTTGGTATTGCAAACTTTATCTGCCCCAGTACAGGGGAACACCAGGGCCAAGAAGTGGGAGTGGGTGGGTAGGGAAGCAGGGCATGGGGAGGGTATAGGGAACTTTCGGGATAGGATTTTAAATGTAAATAAAGAAGATATCTAATAAAAAAAAAAGAAAGATTTGCTTCTTATAGAAGGCAAATAAAATTACATTTAAGGAAAGAAAAAAAGAAACTGAACTCTGATTCTTTTCAAGAGCAGCAAATGTCCAGTACAGCTGAGTTATCTTTCCAGTCCCATTTTTAAAGTGTGTGTGTGTGTGTGTGTGTGTGTGTGTGTGTGTGTATACTTGATCTGCCTAAAGCAAGAAAGACTTTGATAATGTAAATTGTTTACAAGAAACTCCTATTGAGAGGGGATACTTACTGGGACTGTAATGACCTAGATGTCAAGCATTACCAATGAGGCCACTGGCCACTAAATACTTGCGGTGAGGATGTCTCTGTGTTGACAGTATTTTTGGATAAATTAATTTCAGCTGTGTCTTTATAATTTTTAATATGGTGGCTAGAACATTCAAAGTAGTTATAGACTTTTTTATTTATCTATTTATTTGGCCAGTATTCCCCTTATACTTGCTTCATGGGTTAGATAGTATTTTCTTCAAGAGTTGAAGTTGAACTGCTGTATACCTCAAATTTCTAGCCAAAATAGATAAATAAAGGTTCACTGTGAAACCAAATGACACTTTACACAACTTCACTGTGGTGATAACCATAATTAAATATAGATTCTAATTTTTACTTTCTAAATTGTCACACTACCTGGTCTGAGCTAGCTAGATGGCTCAATAAATTTTCCTTATTTTGTATTACACTGTCATAATTTGAATCTGATTTTCTAAGAACCAAACAACTTATGGTTATTGTCTTCACAATCAGCATTTACTGCAGTCTTGATTTTTTTTTCTGTGATTCATAAATTCAAAGTCAATAGAGAAGTAGCTAATGTTTTTCTTCTTTGAACAGCATCCAAATACACCAGGGCTAATAACAGGACTGAAAGAGACCGAATAGAACTTCTCCAGGATGCTGAGCCTCTGGATTTTAATGCAGAAACGTTTACGGATGAATCTCTGGAACCTGAGTCAGGAAGGTGAGTGCTGCCTGTGTCCTTTGGCTCTTGTGTGCTTCTGAGATTTTAATGATGAGCTGATATAAGGAGCTTGTAAACAGCAGGTAACTAAGCATAAGAAAACTATTGTGTTGAGGATAAAGCTTGGTGGGAGTTGGCTTGTCTGGAATGCAGAAGGGGTCGGTTGGATACCCTGCATAACAAGAGAAGAAAAAGATTTCTTTTTCATTATCAATTCAAAAATGCACAGTCATATTTAATGCCTTTTTGGGTTGGTTTTGCTTTTTGAGACCAAGTCTCATGTAGCCCAGGTTGCCTTCCTGCAGCTGAGGGAGGTTTTGATCTGGTCCTCTTGCATTGACCTTCTATTCTGAGTGTGCACACCGCCAGAGGCGGTTTATTTAGTACTGGAGCGTTAAGCTCAGGGTGCTGTACATGCTAAGCAAACATCTACCAGCTAATCTATGCCCTTAGCATTTGATACCTTTTTATACTGTCTAATTAGTTTGTTTTTAAAAATTATGACATTCTGCTAGGTGTGGTGATATCTGCCTGTAGTCTCAGCATTTGAGCAGCTAAGATAGCAGGCTGCCCTAGGTCAGTTAGTAAATCCATGCCAGAATCAGAAATACAGAGAGCTCTGCTGAAGAAAAACAAAGAGGCACCAAAAAATTATATCATTCACTAGTATAACTGAAGTAGGTATTTTTATATAACACTAGTGACATTAGAATTAAGAAAGAAGATAGAGAACAAAGAATTATGACTGTATTTACATCTCTATTTGACAATTCCATTTATGACATTTATTATCTTTAGTCATATCTATATGTCTAATATGTTTCGATGTCAGACACAATATAAAAATTTTAACAACATTTTCTTTTATTGCAAAAATTCTAACTGGATTAATGTCCTCAAAGGCTCAGTAATTTGCCTTGAGTTGCATAGTTTATTAGTCAGGCTTTTAATTTCAGTACTCTGACTACAAAGCCTATGCCTTCAGTTGTTTTGCCATGAGAAACAGTAAAATAAAAAGTATAGGAAGAGAACGGCCATATGACCCAACTCTGCCACTGTTTACATCTCCAAAAGACTCGTAAGTGGGGCACCATACAGACACTAGCACATCTCTATCTATTGTTCTTTATTCATAGTGGCAAAGACATGGAGCCAGCCAGAATGTCTACCAGCAGATGAAAGGTTAAAAGAAAATGTGATCTCTGTATACAAAGGGATTTTACCCAACCATAAGGAGAAATGTAAACATGACTTTGCAAGTAAATATTTGTAACTAAAAGTCATGAAAGGGTCATAAAAGTATTACGGAGATGATGAGGGAGAAGAAAAAGATCTTAGGTGGGGTGGAAGAGAGGATCAGAAGGGAAGACTATTTGTGAGGAAGAAGAACAGCAAGAAGGGAACACGGCTGGGGATAACAGTGGAAGGGAATGACTATGAATACAATGTAATGATTTATGTGTGTGTGTGTGTGTGTGTGTGTGTGTGTGTGTGTGTGTGCGTGTGTGTGTGTGTGTGTGCATGCCATAAATAAGCCCATTACTTTGTATGCTAACTTCAAAAATGAAAACAGGAAAATAATCATAGATACTAAAGGTGTTTACTATTTCATTACCTATAAATAGCAAAATCCCTAGAATACTCTATCTTTTAAAATTGAGCATGGCTATTTATACAGTCTGGGGAATGTTTCTTACAGTTGCTAGTTGATTTACAATTAAGTCCTTTTAGATTATAATTTTGGGAGATAGGGTTCTACTTTTAGCTAGTGAATACATGTTAATGGTCTTTACAAATTGGGTAGTCAGTTCCATTTTTGACATTTTAGATCATTTTTGTATGTTTACGTTTTAGGTATCAACCTGGTGGGCGATATCTCTCCATGTCTTCCAGTATAATATTTGAAGATATCTAAAGTCTGAAGTAATTCTTGGATCAAGTAACCAAGGTCAACACATGAGCTCAGCCTTTATGAACATCTTTGTGCCCTGTATTTCCTCTGTTCTCTCTGTAAACGGTGTGAGGATAACAAAAACAGCATTGAAAACCGATCATATCTTAACAATATTAGGCTATAGTTTGTTGAATAGAGCATCCTCTTTTCTGATAGGCTTTATTGGGTACCATCTGAAGCATCTGCCTTAGAAGTGTAGTTAAGTGGAAGGATTCAACTCATGATAAACATAGAGCTAACTTGGTTTCATGCTAATTTTTTAGGAAAGTTATTTTAAAGTTCAATGAAGCCATAAGTCACACTAAATTCTACAATTTTATAACTGTAATTTAAATTTTTACTATTTCTTTAAAAATGTTCAACCTACATTTTCCAAAGAACTGAAAGTGAACTGAGACCTCAAATAATTACTGTATTCACTAAACTCATGTCTTAAAACAAGGTTTATGATTCAGACATAACTGAATGTAAACAGCTCTTCTTCAGATTTGTATACACTTACGTGGGATTGATTGTGCATGTACAATTAAGATGATTCTTCAATTGATAGTGTTAGTGTCCTGAGCATGTGTATTCTAATTGGGTGATGTATTATTCTTCTCCGTCTTTGTAGTAACTGGATCTTTTTATGGTTTTGACATTATTGCTTTGTAAAAGATTTTCATTTCAGAGAAAAATATTCATCTTTAACATTTAGAATATTGACTTAATGCTAATCATTCCATCCAAGAAAAATCCTAAGTATTAATGATGAATAGATTTGTTTGTTTTATAGCCAAAGAGTTCCCCAGATTCTCTAATATTTAAATTTTTTTTAAGATTTATTTTATTTACATAAGTACACAGTAGCTGTTTCCAGACACACCAGAAGAGGACATCAGACCCCTTTACAGATGGATGTGAGCCACCATGTGGTTGCTGGGAATTGAACTCAGGACCTTTGGAAGAGCAGTCAATGCTTTTAACCTCTGAGCTCTCTCTCCAGCCCCAATTCTCTAATATTTAAAAGATGCCTGTTTATGCTCCTTGTAAAGAAAACATCTGGCTGTTCAGCTATTGAATGGTAAAAATAAAAATAATCCATTTATGAGTATTGCTAACACTTAAATTATAGCATAGAAAAAAACCCAGAAAAATGTATTTGAATGAAATATGTAGTAATAACTTGTTTGTTAAACATGCTTATTATTTTAGATTGGTTGTTTCAACCTTTGCATTTAAGCCAAAGTTGGGTATTATGTTTTAAAGAGCCAGTGTTTTATTCCCAAATGAACATGGCTTAGCATGTGTTAGCAGGGATTGTTCTATTTGTGTTTCTCACAGAATACGTTCTACATGGGGTGGTCAGACTTGAACTTGTCCAGGGCAGTTTCTCACCTGTTCCCCTGCAGTTATTACAAGTGCTCAAGTGTTACTCTGTCATATGTCGAGGACATAGTTCTATGTAGGTACTGAAAGGAAGTATTCATTTCTCATTATCTTTTTTTTTAAATGGTTGCATTTTTTATGACCTTCCATATAGATTCCCCCTTTAAATCATTATCAATAGATAGATTTACTCTGAATTGAAGGTTGCATAGCCCGCTTGATCCTAGGACACATTTGCATATAACCTTTTACTGTGAATGCAGTCAGAGAGCAGTTGACCAGAACAGTGATAATGGAATGCTGCTTATAATTTCATGATTGGTTTCTGGAATAACTTAGGCAGATCACGGAACCTTTCAGTGCCTCAGTTTCTTCATTTTCAGAATGAAGGACGTATTTACTACTTTCCTACTGATCTACCTCTCTAACCTGTTGTGAGGGAGTTAAAGTGATGATCATGTGCTGGGGTTAAGAAAGAGGAAGCAAGTTGTCTGCTGTGCTGTGCCCTTGTGCCCTTGCTTTCCGTCCCTCCCCTCCTCCCTCCTCACTCCTCCCTCCCTCCTTCCCTCCCTCCCTCCCCTAGTACTTTGAAGGGACACGGATGGTTATCACAGAAAGGGTCTTTGAGAACGTTGAAGTCCCTAAAGCAAAATGAACTAGTTTGTCTGAAGGTGAAATAGTGACTCGCCATTTGTTCTGTGGATTTATTTTGAAATATTTTTCTTAAATATGTTTTTGGGTTTTTTTCCCCTTAATACTCAGATGCTACTGTCAGAGTAGAAGGATAAAAAGAGGACTGTCCCGTTTTACTTCTAACTTTTATAATGCTCTGAGACAGAATGATAGGAATATGCAAAGGGGTTCAGGCCCTTCCCCTTAGGGTGACACTAGCAGAAGTGTACACTGTGTGCAGATGCCTCACAAAGACTGCAGCTCTCTGTAGGTTTGAGTTCTTTCCACAGTGAGTTTGTGATGTTTCAATGATCCAGAGTGTTCAAAATTTTAAAGAGTTTTTCTTACAGGGTTTTGTCCCCAACCATATAGAAAAGTTACTTTGCTGCGTAAACTTGAGTTTAGAAGGCAGTGGTTTCAAGCTGAAAGCATTGACTTTATTGCTGAGGAATTAAGTTAATATTTATTAAGCTGCTCTGTATAAAGCATTGATAGTGTGTACAGTATTTTTTCAGACACGTATTAACATATAATGACACAGTCACAAAAATATTACTACAGAATTCACATGCTTTATGTACAAAGTGGCTTCCTTAAAGAATTATTTCTGGTACTCTTTTTCTTACATGTTAACAAACATCATAGAATTATGTAAAATTTTGATTTTTTTGAGACAAAGTTTCATGTAGCCCAGGCTGGCCTCAGACTCTGTATGTAGCTGAGGATGGCCCTGAAGTCCTGATCCCCCTCCACCTCCCAAGTGCTGCAACCATAGAAATGCGCCACAGCACCATGATCAATATTTTTAAATAATTATTAATTAAGAATATTTAACAAGCTAATAACTCTATTATAGAAAAAAGTCTATAAATTTCAAGAATCAGTTATATGTGTTGTTAATTTACTTTTTAAAATTATATAACCCTTTTGTTAATAGCACATTTTTGTAAAAGAATTTTAAGAAGAATTAAAATATAAATATAATTATAAATATTTGCTATTGGACCACATACAAGAGTTTTAGGATAGTTTCATCTCACAGAGGATCTCATCTCACAAAAGTGTTAAGAGTTAAATCAAAGCATGAAAATCCCCATCATAAAAACCCATCAGATCCAACAGTCCACAGTGTCCAAAAAGGAAAGGTTGCTGGTTGATATGTATCTGGCCTTTACAATTTCAATTGTCCAATGTAACATGTAAGCATAAAATATGTTCAAATCGAGTGTGGGTAGGAACGTCACTGTGTGTTTTTAAAGTATATTTTAGCATGCTAATGGACAAATTTCATTTATGTTTATTTACAGACCTCATTTTATTCCTTTAATAGGTTTAAGGAATTTTTTCAATAGTATATCGATTACCATATTACAGGGAAAATAAAACCTTTAGCTACATTTCAGGCTGTAAAGTAAAATTTATACTTAAAATTTGAATGGGCCATGCCTGAAAAATTACAAGGATGATAGTACATTTGTACAAAGAGACAAAACATGTCCCTAAGGAATTATACACACTTGCATTTCAAAGTGCAGTGGACTGTACAGTACTGGACGTTAAAAGCTGAGAGGTAAATGCGTGTAGGATTTGTCTTTCTCTGTGCCTCCCTCCCTCCCACCTCCCTCCCACCTCCCTCCCACCTCCCTTTACAACATGGCTTTCATGTGCTGATAGGCTTTTCTCTTTTGTTTATGTACACAGTTGATAATGAGCAGTACACTCAAGGAACTACTTTACTTCAAATCCCACTCAGTGAAATCGCAGTCTTGTACCTGAAGTAGTAAAACACATTTTGCTAGACTAGTGAACAATGTCTGAATAGAAGCACAGTGCATACTAGCTCAGTGCGTTTTCTTTGATGTTACTAAAGAGGACACTGCAGTAAAAATGTTTTCACTGTAAAGTTTTGTATAAAATGATTTTTAAAAACTCAACATTAAGAATGTGAGATATTTCATCATAAAAAGGAATTCATAAAAGTGCACATGTTAAAAGTGGAATAGATTAAGGGTTACACACCAGGCTGTGGCACATGCCTTTAATCCCAGCCCTTGGGAGGCAAGAGGCAGGTGGATTTCTGAGTTTGAGGCCAGCCTTGTCTACAGAGTGAGTTTGAGGACAGCCAGGGCTACACAGAGAAACCCTGTCTCAAACAAAACAAAACAAAACAAAACAAAACAACAACAAAATTAAGGGTTGCAAGAAGAGTGAAATTTGATTTCTTTTTGGATAGTACTTCCAAATCAGTGGCTTTTGTTGCTAGAGACTTGGAAGCCCAGGCAGGTTTGGCACCATTTCTGGGTCTCAGCCCTGTGAGCCATCCTCCTGCCCTCCTTTCTCCTGCCAAGGGATCATGCTCTCACCTCCATTTCCTTCCATATTAGCCACTGTAACAATAACAAAGTTCCATTCTCAAATGATTTCTGGGTGGAGATCAGGTGAGGTCTTGCTATAATTTAAAAGGTTCTTAATAAAGTAAGACTGTGTAATTCTGCTACTATCTTAAAAGATGTTTTTGCTTCTTCCTAGAAAACCCTTCCTTTTATGATTATATTGGTAACTTGTAAAAGAATTTTGTTGTGTTTGATGCAAAAGAATATTGGGAGTGGCTGACTGTGGCAGACATGTAAGGCAAATCCACAGCCTATTAAAGTGCACAGCATTTGCATTTGGTATTATGGCATAAATCTCTATCTTTATTGAAAGAATACTGGCTAATATCTTCCCTGTTAGGCATGCCAAGTTGTAGGGGAGAGATTGTGTTATTTATTTATTTTTTTTTAAACAATCCAATGGATTTGTTTTTGTCTGTATTTTGAGAACAACTTGAAGGATTTTTTTTTTCATTTTAGAAGATAGAGTATGTATACCTGCCTTTTAAGTTACTATAACCTAATATATATAAATTATAACATTGAAAAGTGCAAAAAGCTCTAATTATTGATGTTATTTCCCTGGTATTTAATTTTTATAAATGGTTTTGTAAGTAAATAATTGTAGTATTGCTTTGAGTAGTTTAAAGTCATCCTTAAATAAGTTCTGACTCAACATACTGCCTTAGTACAATATTCTAAAGTGAAGTACTCTGATGTGAATTTGAAACATGCCTGCATTTTCTAAGTTTCTTCATATGTATATGTACATACACCAGTACCCAAGAAAAGCATACCAGAAGCCTGATTTCCACATTGCATTGATAAGGAGCTTGGTCTTTTGCCTTCATATAATTCAGTTGCCTGGGTGAAATAGAACATAAATCTCTTCAAATGTCTGTCCATTCACAGTTTTCAAAATGGTAACTTTTCATCTGGGGAAGCATGATGCCAAGTTTATCTGTAATCAGCTCTATTACTGGATGTATAACAACAGACATTTTCCTACCTGGTCAGTAGGTTGTAGATTTAACTGTTGTTGCTTTTTTCCCCCCAGTAGATTTTCACTACATTTTCAAATCTATATTTGGAAAAACCTGCAAAGTGCTATGAGTAAGTTAGCTAGCATCTTTGGCCTTATCTATGCATAACGTTTCTTAGCTTAATTTTGACAAGCTCACTGACAGGTAATTCCTTTGTAGTGTTGTAACTTACTGTGACGTAATGATTTTTTTTTAATGTTTATATGATTCATTATTAAAATATAGGATATTGTATAGCTTTGCATGAAATAAATGACATCTCTATGAACTACAGTCTTGTTGATTATTTATGTATCTTACTTCATTGAGGTTAAACTGTTTAAGCTTAATAGGTTAAGTAAGCTCTGTCACCCAGCTCTGCCCACGTTCACAGGTGGTGTCTTTGGCTCAGAGGGGCTCAGGCTCCTTTGGGAGGTCTCAGTAGCTTCTCTTGCGGGGTGAGCACTTTCAGGCTCTTGAACAACTGCCACAGCTGAGTGAATTTCTTCCAATTCACAATAGTAAGAACAGGAGAGTGCTTTCACCAGCGGAAATCTCCTGCGCTTTCTGGCTGTTCAGGTCTTTTGAGACCCCGCTTTGCACCAGATCTGCATGCAGTTTTTGAAACCCATGTAGGCTGTTAACTTGCCCCCTCTCTCTTCCCATGCACCTTTGTCCCTCCCCTCTTCTTCCCTGCCCTTTCCCACCCCTTTCATCTCATCCTGCCTCCCCTGACCCCTACACACACACACACACACACACACACACACACACACACACACACACACACACACACACACACACACACTGGTTCTCAAGTAGCCCAGGACTACTTTGAAGTTCTTTTGTTCTTGCATCTCCTTCACTCTTTGATGGAGTGGTGGAAATATAGACATACACTGCCATGCCCACTTTTTCCTTTGCTTTTGATCCAAAGTAAATAGGAACAGCAAATAAATCAGGACAAAGGCACATGCCAGGACAGAGCAGCGTTGACCCTTGTGGAGCCCCTTAAGGAGCTTCACACTCAGAGAATGGAGAACCACTGAGATGGAAGGAGGCAGGTCAGCTAGATCAGCCACTGTCTTGATTTCCTGAGTGGAAAAGATGAGGCAAGTGGGGGCACCTTTTGCAACAGTTAAACTGTCTTTGGCTTATAGAGTACTCATTTAAGGTCTCTAATTCCAGTACATGGCCCATGTACCCACTCACATGCTGTTAGCATTGAGCAGACTCAGTGGGTAAAAATGAAATACAAAGAAATTGAAGGGGATGGAATGGGGTGGGGGACTTGATCAAAACACATAATAGAAAAATTCTCTATGGTTTTCACACTCTCTTCTCATTACTTTGACCATTCTAGGGAAAGAGAAGGCTTCACACATGTCCAACACAGTGCCCAGATTCCCACCAGTGCATGGTGAGACCTGTAGCATGTGAGAAACTGCTAAATACAGAGAAGTTCAACACAGTGACATGGAGACTGCGAGTTCCGGGGGGTTGGGGGGGTGTGGTTCTTAGGTAGAAGATTGTCACAGGTGAAGGACGGTTGTCGAGCTCTGGGCATGTGGGCTGCAGCTGACATTGTTCATCTCCTTCTCCTGGCAGCTCCCGTTTCTCTAGCCTTCCTTTCCTGTAGTGATCTCTCTACCTTCTTCAGAGCCTCTATGGTCATAATTTTATAATGGACATTGAACATTGTTGGGTTCTTCATGATCGTGGCCATAGGCTTACTGGTTTTCTCTGGGGAAAAATCACTCTGTGTCAGGTATCTTTCTCATTAATTCTTAATCTCTTCTTTTCAAGGCAGACCACTCTTACATAAAGAAGGTGTAGGGAAAAAAAGTGCATTTCGGTAATCTGACTGGAAAAAAAAAGGTATATAGAAGGAATGGGGTGGGGCTGGAGAGATGACTGACTGCTCTTCCAAAGGTCCTGAGTTCAAATCCCAGCAACCACATGGTGGCTCACAACCATCTGTAATGGGATCTGATGCCCTCATCTGGTGTGTCTGAAGACAGCTACAGTGTACTCACATAAAATAAAGAAAATCTTTAAAAAAAGAAGGTATGGTGTGTGTGTGTGTGTGTGTGTGTGTGTGTGTGTGTGTGTGCGCGCTATCAGAAAGCTTTTGAAGTCCAATCAACTAAATCTCCACATTCCTTTCTTTTTTCCTTTAACTAGATTTCTATTCCCCATGAAATCTTTTATTCATTTATAGATTACTTTGACAAATGATGTTTTATTATAATATTGTTACAGGTCATTTGAATAGAGTCTGTGATGATCAGTTTTGTCTGTCAATTTGATCGGAATAAGTATCAACAACAAAGCTTATTTCAATGTCTCTGTGAGGTATTTCCCTGGAGGAAAGGCCCAGTCTGAATAGGGTAATGTGGGCAAGCTTTCATATTAGCCTGGTGACTGGAGTGCAACCTCTGGAACCCATGTAAGGTGGAATGATAAAACCAACTACACATATGGTTGTCCTCTGATCTCTACACACACCCTAAGATACAGGCACCCATATGTGTGCGTACACACACACACTTAATACTAAAGAAAATAAAACTGACATGAACAATGAAGGGTTCTCTAACAAGCCTGAGCATGGCAAACACAGGCCCAAACATGGCAAACATGGTGCTGACAGGTTATGGACTCGTACCCCTTTCCTTCTGTCTTGCTAAAAGTCTGATAGAGTACATTCCTAAAGCTAGTTCCCAAGGTCTGTACCCTTATTAGGCCACTGATTCATTCCTGAGACAAAACACCAAGCTCCAGCAATCAAAATTGACTATTTGGGTAAAATGTCCAATCAGGACTTACCAGCTTACCCTAGCACAGACTCCCCCTTTTCTCCTTAAAAACCCACTCCAGAAAAAAACCAAAACAACAAAAATAAACAAGAAAACCATTCTTGCTTTTTCTGTTGCTGTTGCTGCTGCCTGCTGTCTGCACCGACTTGGTGGATGACCTTTACGAATGAGCCATCCACGTCAGACGTGGGAAAATGAGAAAGGGGATGAGATGGAGCTAAGTAAGACATGGCCTCATCCTAGCAGTTCTGTGCAGCAGACCCATCATCTGTAGGATGGGGATTCCCACAGCTTAAGACTCAGGTGAATAAAAAGGAAAGCTGAATGGAGCGCCAGCATCCATCACTCTGCCTATTGACAACGGATGCAGTAGTCCCAGCTGCCTCATGTTTGGGCTGCCATGCCTTCTCGTCATGATGGACTGTAGTCATGGAACTGGAATAAAGAGCCAAAATAAAGTCTTTTTAAAGTTGTTTTTGCCAGGTTTTGTTTTTTTCAGAAATGAGAAAAAAAAAAAAAAAAACAAATCCAAAGTCCATTTTCTCTAACATGACAGAAGTTTTCAGCTTTTCCAGTGCTTACATTCCTGGGACCTTAAGCCCCTGAGGCTTAGGGCTTGCGTTGGCATCCCATAAAGGGTTAGAACCAATACCTAGGGGTCTACTACTCTTCTTTAGAAGCCAGAGCCCATAAGGTTGGAGGCTTATTTCTATGAGCTTTAACCATCAGCTGCCTTGGAACTTGGCAGCTATCGATCCTTGGTTTCCAGCTTCAGAGTACAAAGTGTAGCCTTTAGATGCTCTTGAGTGAGTCTCAAGTGTTGGAACCCTCAGACCTTCAGATCCTATGGCAGCTAGTATTATGTCTCTTGAGTCTAGGGCATTAAGACCCTCAACCCTTGGTAGTGGCTGGTGTTCCAGGTGTTAGGCCTAGCTTACCCGAGACCTAAGTCGCTAAGGGTTGCTAGCCTGTTGGGATGGAAGAGGACCACAGTTTCTTATCTTCAGCTCTTCACAGCTTTGACTTTCTCTGCCACCTCTGACCTCTGCTCCTGAATGCGCGCTAGATCTCTTTATACACCATCTTGCTACTGTTTTCGCTGCTGCTGTCTTTGTTGTTGCTACTCTTCCGCCTTCTGCTCCTGGTGTAATGGACTTCTCGAGTGATAAAGATCAAATGTAAACAAGAAAAGTGTGAACGAAGCCTGGCCTTTTATTTGGCTTAATGTTACAGCAGCAAAGAAGGATGTCTTCTATGATTTGAAAACTGAGCCCAGCAGTCTTCTTACCCAGTGAGGAAGTGGACATGACACCAATCCGACTTAAGGACTATGCCTATCCCGATCATAGTGTCCCCTACCTGATGTATGTGATCATGGCTGCTAGACAGTTTATCAAGGCTCATGGTAGCAAAATGTTGACAAAAAAAAACAGTCATGGCTAGGATAGGGTTTGGTTTTTTTTTTTTTGTTTTTTTTTGGAAGCTGAGCTACACTGTGTAGCAAACAGCAGATCCCACGGTATAGCTTTCTCAAGGCATTCTTAGAGTGATTAAAGCAGCCTGGCTTGCAGGATGATACCCAATTGGGTGTATGGGTGATGGTTTTCCACTCATGGCAGCTGCAGGCTCAGAAAAGGACCTAATAAGTGGCAAGTGACACTCAGACCACCTTGGCACTCATTGGCTTGTTAAAAGGGGAAAAAAATTAAATGGGTGCTTCTAATAAAAGTATTATTAAAAAGTTATTATTTTGCTGCTATTTAGCAGTGGTTTATTCTTAGCCAGATACCTTGGGGAAGAGTTGGATTATTCTGTCTGCCTGAACAAAAACTTCCAGCCACATTTATTACTTTGTATATTCAAAGTACCTTCTTTAATTTATATATATAATAAACTGATCTTTTTGTTTTATAATACCGGAAATGTAACACTTTCTCAGATAATTCATTATTCTTGTAGCTAATATCTCGTACAATTATCACATAGACTTTTAAAAATTAGAGGCCAGTCATGAGTCATGTCAGGTCTTTTTCTTCTTTTTAAATGTCGGAAGTTATTAATAGGATTAACATTAAGAGTTCCGGACAGCTGAAAGCTGTAACTCTTGCCATTTCTGTGACAGTTTGTTGAAAGACTGTGCAGTAGAAGCTCAGAACATAAAACCTTATTCAAGGTCCCTTGGCAGGTGAATGGCTGAGTCGGGAGGATCTAGGACTTTACACTCTGGTAGCTCAATAATGTTTCATTCCTCTGGAAGCATTGGTCAGCCTTAAACTTGAAAAAACTCCAAAGCAGGCATCTTTCAGGAGCATAATTTTGAGAAATGCTACACACACTTTTAATGAGCCTTCTGGCTTTTGTTTTTGGTTTTGTTTTGTTTTGTTTTTTTGTTTGTTTGTTTTTGTTTTTTTCGAGACAGGGTTTCTCTGTGTAGCCCTGGCTGTCCTGGAACTCACTCTTTAGACCAGGCTGGCCTCGAACTCAGAAATCCGCCTGCCTCTGCCTCCTGAGTGCTGGGATTAAAGGTGTGTACCACCACACCCAGCT
Source organism: Mus musculus (assembly GCF_000001635.26). NCBI lineage: Eukaryota > Metazoa > Chordata > Mammalia > Rodentia > Muridae > Mus > Mus musculus. Next base: position 9,207,556 of record NC_000081.6, read on the forward strand.
GCTTTTGTTATTGTTAAGTTCTGTATCAAAATGATTATATTCTGAAAAATTAGTTTTGAAATGTTTATTGTGTTAGAACGTGTACAGCATAATCTGCTTTAGTTGCCTTTAGTATGTCATTTATGTTTCTAAGGACACTGTCATCTTTCTCATCCCATGTTGCAAGTCTAGTCCTTAAGCAGAAGCTACTTGCTGTTGCCTGCCCAGGCCAGGCTTCTCTTCACCAATATTCTACAGGTTTCTTTACCAATTTAACTGTAGTAAGCAGTCATTGAGTAGAGTGAGACAGTATTTGCTGTTGTTGAGTGTGGGTGGCACTCATTTCACTATGCCCTTTCAAAGCTGAATGCCATTCCATTCACAGAATGCTAGGTTTCATCTCTCTGTTCATCTGTTGCTGGCATTTGATTGATTGCTTCTTACATCTTGGCTGTGGAGGACAATACTGCTATGACCCCCAGGGCACAGACAAAATATGGCTAGACTGGAGTTCTTGCTTAGTGTCAATTTAACTTTTAGATTAGGTTCCTTGTTCATGCAGCATCATAAACCCCTTTGTATCTACCTACCAGAGACCTGGCTAAGCTGTTGCAGTGGATCATTTTAATGTAATTATTTAATAACTTCAGAAATTTCAGTCAAAATTTGAAAACAAACCCACAGTTTAGATTCAGAGAATAATCTGTCAGTTATCAAGAGTTTTGAGTAAATAGCAAAAGCTACAGATTTCCCAACTCTTTGACAAATATATGAAACCACAATGAATTCAGATGGCCTACAAAGCCATTTTCTCATGTTTAGGAATTTTCAATATTCTCTCATGATAGACATCTCTAACACATAACGGTTTCCTTCTTCACATCACCAATAGACTTCAATAGACTTCGATAAGGGCTGCAAGTATGGAAAACACACGATTGACTTTTGTTTCTGACTCTTAATTACTAGCATTAAACATTTGAGCCATTTATTATCTTTTTTTTTTTTTTTTTTTTTTTTTTTTGGTTTGGTCTTACTCTCCCATGTACAACTTTAATAAAGAACTTGAGATTCACTAGGAAACTAAAGGACTGTAGTACTTAACCTGTACTGGCTCTAGCCAGTCAGTATCTGTGATCATAATTGGGTTATAGCCACCAGCTCAAGGAATATTGAGACATACAAGTAAAAGAGTTGATTGTCGAGAAGAGAATATTGGGAGCAACATAGATACTATGAATACTAGACTAGAAGGAAGTGAGGATAGTGCTACAAAAATATGTACAATGTACACAATCATAAACTGACTTTTAGTCAATGTATAGATGTTACAATTTTCTTGCTGTACATAGCAAAAATGTGTGAGAGAAACACCTAAATCGAGAAAATGGCTATTGGGCAAAAAGCAAGTGGGACTTTATGATTTGAGATAGTCTCAGCCTGTTTGGATTGTAAGAGTTTTTTTTAAATTAAGAAACTTGATGTCAGAAAAGTAGTGAATCATTTTCTTGTCAAGGAAGTGCCAAGGACCAGCCTCAGCTTGGAGAGGGGTTCTGAGAGAAGGAGTATCTGGGAGTGGCAAAAAGACTCGAAGTCACATCATGGATCCAAGCTGATGACCTGTGTTCTGCTTGATACAGCTTTTGAAGTCCGCTGCTCTCTATGTTCTGCTTTCTCTCTGGAGATTTCTCTGTCTATATTCTGCTTGCTTGCTATTCTGAGAGGTCTCTCTCTCCGTCCTCTGTCTGTGTCTTGGCTTGCGTGTGTGTGTGTGTGTGTGTGTGTGTGTGTGTGTGTGCGCGCGCGCGCGCGCGTGTGTGTGTGCAAGTGTGTGTTCTCCCAAGAACTTCTCTCTTTTTATCCTAAAAAATTCTCTATATAGCCCATCTACTAGAGAACACAGGTGCAGTCTTTTATTTTACATATCAATCCAGTCATTTACTCCAGAATTATTATTACTTATGAATCAGGACTCCAGCCTTTTGATTCTTTTTTTTAATTGAATATTTTCTTTATTTACATTTCTAATGTAAATAAATAAATAAATACCTATCCCATTCCCTCTCCCAATGCCTCCATGGAGACAGCAAACATACATGTTTTTTTTCCTTAAGGTTGCAAAAGAGTTCAGAAATCTGTCTGCCTTTGTTAAGCACAGATAATAAGCTAGTTGGGTGAAGACCTGCCCTGACATATCCATTTCCATCACACAGAGCCTGGGCCTAACTTTGCTCTGTCCTATGCTGATCCTGAACTCAGGAATCTGCCTTTGTAAGCATAAACAAAAAAACTTAGCTGGGTGGGCTCTCCTGCAATCACCACTCCCTAAATCTCTTTATCTCCTTCCTTAGTAATTTTCTAAGAATTTGGCTCACATCGCAGCTGAGTTTGTTCTTTAGATTCAAGAAGCCCCTCATAATTGATATTGCATCCTTATTTTTTTGCATAGTTGAAAAATTACATATTTTTGAACTCTTGTATTTAGAGTGCTATTTCATAGCCTTTAGGGTGGACTCGAAGGTCCCAGTGTTTACCATTTTGCTGAGACATAGACACACCCTCAACTCCTGGACTCATGCTGCTTCCATTATTACACAAACAAGCCTTATGCCCACCGCAGCCTTTGGCACTTGTGGAGGCTCACACCAATGCCCTATCCCAGGTGCAGGAACCATGTCACTCTGTCCCCACCAGGGCCACACCAGGCTAAGCAAGGAAGTCAGAGGTATGAGTTCACAGACTGTTCTCCCTACACAGGGCCAAAAGGCAGAGAGTTCAGTCACCTGGTATATTCATTGAAGAGCCTGTTGCATAGAAAACCCACTATGTGTCTTATCCATTTGTCTGAGTCTGGTACACTCATATGTAGCAAGTTACCTGCAATCATTTCATTATTTACAAATAGGCAGAAAGGAATGGCAGTAAACCTTAGGATTTGTTTTGAATCAATCATGGAACCTCCCAATGATGCTTGAGGAAGATGGAATGTCATGTCCCACTCACCCCATAACTGAAGAGCCCTGGAGGAAAGCAGCCTAGTCTGCTTCTATATTCTAGGGGCAGTGACACACTAGGCTAAAGCAGTGGAGGACATCTTGTCTCTAGGGAAGCAACTGTTTGAATCACTTGTTTGCTATCTCAAGATGTCATCTTCACAGTACTATGTTCAGCTAGTGCTGAGAAAACTATTCTAACAGATAGGATTGTTGGGAACCTTCTTGAGTTCTATATCTATATCTATATATATATATATTGGATATTAGTCCCCTATCTGATTTAGGATAGGTAAAGATCCTTTCCCAATCTGTTGGTGGCCTTTTTGTCTTATTGACGGTGTCTTTTGCCTTGCAGAAGCTTTGCAATTTTATGAGGTCCCATTTATCGATTCTCGATCTTACAGCACAAGCCATTGCTGTTCTATTCAGGAATTTTCCCCCTGTGCCCATATCTTCGAGGCTTTTTCCCACTTTCTCCTCTATAAGTTTCACTGTCTCTGGTTTTTATGTGGAGTTCCTTGATCCACTTAGATTTGATCTTAGTACAAGGAGATAGGAATGGATCAATTCACATTCTTATACATGATAACCACCAGTTGTGCCAGCACCATTTGTTGAAAATGCTGTCTTTTTTCCACTGGATGGTTTTAGCTCCCTTGTCAAAGATCAAGTGACCATAGGTGTGTAGGTTCATTTCTGGGTCTTCAATGTACCCCATTTTTAAATAGGGTTATTTGGTTCCCTGGATTCTACCTTCTTGAGTTCTTTGTATATTTTGGATATTAGTTCTCTACAGGACTCAACGGGCTCATGGATGAAGGGAATCTAATCAAAAACCCATCAAAGGCCTTCCACACCCGGACCATCGAGGTTAACCACCCTCCCAATACTATAACAGGAACGTCCTGGGATCAAAGCCATCCAGATGGCTAACGGCCCTCAAAAGAACATAATCAACGAAAAGCCAGCACAATAAGACACCTTCAGAGCACTGGTGCCCTGTCAGGAAAATGGTATAGCTGAGTCTTGAGGTAGAACTGTTTCCAGTTTTCCAAGAAACAGCCAAATTGATTTCCAAAGTGTTTGTAAATGTTTGAACTCCCACCAGCAATGGAGGGGTGTTCTCTTTGTTCCACATCTCACCAGCATGAGCTATTATTTGAATTTTTGATCATACCCATTCCAACTGGTGTAAGATGGAATCTCATAGTTGTTTTTGATTTGCATATCCCTGATGACTAAGGACTTTGAACATTTCTTTTAAGTGCTTCTTGACTGTTCCAATATATATATATATATAAAATTCCTCTGTCTAATGTAGGGTTTGTGAAGATCATTTCCCCATATATAGGCTGCTGTTTTGTTCTATTGACAGTGTCCTTTGCCTTACAGAAGCTTTTCAGTTTCATGATGTCCAATTTATCAATTGTTGATCTTAGAACCTGAGCCATTGGAATTCTGTTGAGGGAATTATCTCTTGCATCAAAGAATTCAAGGCTAATTACCACTTTCTGTTCTATTAGATTTACTGTATTCAGTTTTACCTTGAGGTCTTTGATCCACTTGGACTGAGTTTTCTGCAGGGTGATAGATATGAATCTCTTTTCATTTTTCTTCATGCCAACAACCAGTTAGACCAGTGCTAGCTGCTGACTCTGAGAGATACAGACACCCACAGCCAAACAGTGCATGGAGCTTGGGAATTCTTATGGAAGAGTTGAGGAAAGCATTGAGGGACTGAAGGGAATAGGAATGCCACAGGAAGACCAACAGAGTCAACTAACCCGGACTCTTGGGGCTCTCAGAGATGGAACCACCAACCAAGGAGCATACACAAGCTGAACCTAGGCTCCCTGCATATATGTACCAGATGTGAAGCTTAGTCTTCATGTGGGTCCCAACATGGAGCAGGAGCTATCCTTAAAGCTGTTGCCTGTCTGTGGTATATATTCTTCTAGCTGGGCTGCCTTGTCTAGCCTCAGTGGGAGAAGATGCACTTAGCCCTGTAGAGACTTGAAGTGCCAGGGTAGGAGGATACCTGGGGCGTGGGGGGGTGTACCTATTCAGAGGAGAAGGGAAGGGACAATGGAGGGAGGTATTGTGGGAGAGGGTAAATGGGAAGGGACACAATGATCTGAATGTGAAGTGAATAAAGAAAAGAAAAGCAATGGTGCTATGGTAATAATAAGAGAGAGAGAGGAAGAGAGAGAGACAGAGAGAGAGACAGAGAGAGAGAGAGAGAGAGAGAGAGAGAGAGAGAGAGAGAGAGAAGGGATCCTGAGACTGAGGTAGGTTGATGACAAGGAGACAACAAAGGCCACATGCCACAGACCCTCTTGGGTCCCTTGTCTGTGTAGGATGGGTCTCTAGTTGCAGATGGGCAAGGAGTTGTCGAATGACCGACAGATCAACACAGGAGATTGTGTAGAATCTGAATGTAATTTTTCAGGTCGAGCATCATACTTTTTATACAGAAGAATAACAATAAACCAGATGAGATACATCCACCGAGTTACAGTGACACAATACAAAAGGAATGTATACATCAAAAGAAGGTGGGGACCAGGTGCTGCTGTTAAGAAGGGAGCCAGGTGTAATGCTAGTCTATTGTTAAGCCCACCACCAGGGGTTCTTAGTAAATGCCTGATTTATGCTGTTTCCTTGGGCCACGTGAAGAAGCCTGTCTCAGGGGGATTCCCTAACTCTTTTATAGTGAACCCACCTGTTCGCTAGGCCATTGTGAAATTCCCTTGTCTGGGTAAGACTGGCTATTGTCTCAAGTAAACACTCTGCAGACCAGCCCTGAGCTATTCCAGCATCTGTTCTTTGTAATGTCTAATTAGTTTCACTGTCTCTACTAGAAGTAAATTTGAATGTTACTGAATAAGTAGCCTTCTCACTGAATTCCTACTGAATTCCCAGTTTGTCAGCTTCAAGGATTTTCTAGGATGTTGGAACACTGTTTAGCTATGTCAGAATTCAACCTTAAAAGGCACTTATAATAAGATAATACTAAAAGAGAGCACGTGGATCCATACACCAGACTAATGTGGGAATAGGGTGTGAGTATACGGGTTATGAGAACGCTAAAGTTCCAGGAGGTGAGTTTCCATGAAACTCTGCCTCGTGAGTGCTCCCAGGCCTCTCGGAGCAAACTTCACTGGAGTATGCATAGCATTCTCCCCCTTTCTTATTTCTCAGCCGAAGTTCCAAAATGTCCTGCCTCATCGTTGCTACAGACCTCAGGAGTGCTCTAAAGATGAGTGGAAACACAATGATTGCTAATAAAATAATGCCAATAATAATAACAAGTAGGATTATTTATTGAACCCAATCCAGGGGATTCAATGCACTTAGGTTATTTTTTAAATCTCTGGCCAATTCATCAATGTTCCAAGTGTCCAAATGACTTTTGCTAATATCTGAAATTTCTGCCTTTAACTGTTCCAAGTCATGAGAAATATCAGTATCTCTCCATACTCCCTGCAAATGAGCTTTAGTCTTTTCCCAATCAATGGTTGTATTATAAGGTAATGGGGTGACACAAATATATTGGAATGAAGCATGACATTTAGTAGCTAACCTAATCTTAATATTTGCAACATCTTGCCCTATTGCCAGCACTACTTCTTCTAGAGCGTTATCCTTTGCCTCCAATTTTTTATCTATAATATGCAGCTCTGACAAGGCTATGGAAATATTCTTATGTATATCATTAACAAAATGAGCAGTATGCAGTCACTGAACTAAGACTGTGGTAGATAATGCAAAAGAAGTTAAAATTGCAATTAAGGCAGTAATTCGTAAAATCAGAGCTGCAACAAATCTCTTAGGTCTAATAAGTTCGTTTAATCTTTTAAAAGTTTGCAATCCTGAATTCTCAAACCAAGGATCATTTCCTAACTCTACAGGCAGCAAAACATAAGCAGGTCTCTTTAGCAAAATCCTAACAGCAGATTCCTTATCTAAATTAAGATCTATACAATTAGTTAATTGACAAGAATTACAATGAATGTGAAAAGACTTGCCAAGATTGGTGATCTATCAAAACTTCCTAATAATATGGCATACGGGTAAAGTAAACAAGCTTTTACAGCTATAGGGGAGTTGGCTTGAATGGCCAAAAACAGTGTCTCTGATGGAATCTTGTCCAGTACTCTGTAGCAGTCCCTCTGCCTCAGGAATCATCATTTTTACTTGTCTCCAGGTTGACACCAGGTCAGCTCTCCTTGCTGTAGCCCATGGCAGAGATAGGAAGTTTCTTCATCTTGCTTGCAAGTGGCTGCTCTCCGATTTCCTCCTCTTCTGTGTGCTCAATACAGCTTTCCTGTCACCTCTGTCAGGGCACTCAAGAAATCACAGGTCAGTCTGTCACATTGGAAGCTAGCATGCTCCTGCAGCATTCTGTGGAAAAAACAGAAACATTGCCCCCTTTCCCCCATATTAAATATCTGAACAGGCTCATGCCATGTGCCAATAAGTGGATCCTATATCTCACCTAGACATGATTATGTCTAGTTTTTAAAAATAAAAATGTAATTTAAATAATTGCATGGGGATATAATTTCTCCCCTTTGTTTTTTAAGAAGGTATAGTTTTTAAAGTTCTACAATACCTTGTCTATGAGAATTATAAAATATCTCAGTAACATGAGTAACATTAAATTGTTGACAAAACATCTCAAATACTTGACTGTTATAGCCAGTTTCAATATCTGTTTTAATCTGTTTTGGAACACCCACCAAGTCTATTAAAAAAATTAACATAGGCAGTAACTAATTACATTTCAGTTATTTTCTCTTGTAGAACAGTTGTAACTAGAAAGCCTGAAAATTTATCAGTAGTCACATGTGCACATTTTATTTATTTATTAATCAGAAATAAGAGTAGCAATGGATTGTTTTCTCTGTCAAAGAATTGCTGTGGGCTCATAACAATAACTAGAATAAGCAGCTAATATTTGATTTCCATTGATCATAATTGATAACAATTGATCACAGAAGTTTCTTCTGCTCTTTGTAAAGCCTTTTTGTTTCTCACCAATTAATTTGAATCTCACTTGATAGCACCTAACAAAGGCTTAAGTGCCCCTGTGGTGAGTTTAAGGTGAGGTCTTAGCTGATTAACATCTCTTGGAAGCTTTTGAAAATAAAAATTTTGAAGCAAATCAATTTCTCTTTCTTAGATTTTTTTTTGTACCACAATTTTCTAGTGTAACTAAAACCCTAAATATTAAAAAAAGATATTGCCTCTGAATCTTATGGAGCAACAACTACTCCCCAGAAATTTAAAGCTCATTGTGTGAAAGCAAACATTTGAAGTAAACTTCCCTTTAGACGCATTAGCTAATAAAATACTTTCCACTTAGGAAACAATATACACTGAAAGATTCAAACTCTTAGCTTCTTGTATTGAAGCAGAGACAATAAAATTTTTTTCTTACATAATGTAAAGCTATATTAGCCATACCTAGAGGCAAAGTTTTCCAGTGATCACCAGTTCACTAGAAGCAAACCCTTTACAATGCAAAGGAAAAAACAAACCTTTAAATCTATAATAACTTTATATGAAGTAGGCAAGGCAGATTGTAATGGCTTTATAAATTCTACAGCCTGATTGACCTTTTATAAATTCTGAATTTAGGCATTATTTCAAACATCTGGATAGATCTTCAACAATGTTCTTTTAGCTAAAAAGAAATTCCCCTGAACTCAGGCAAGAACTTCCCTAGGCACTGTTTGCAAAACAAAAGAAAGCCACAAGCCCCACTGAGGCTGCTCTGAGCTTTGTATGGCTGTATAGCCACAGAGAGCTGTATTAGCACTCTCATGAGATGATTACTCTTGTAATTATCCTAATTACAATATATAGGTGAATTAAAGATCTTAAATTTGCAATCAAACTGCAAGTTGCAGTCAATGGAACATTGGCAATTTGAATCATAATTTTTAAGTTTACCTAAAGTATCAGAATCCACAACTTGAAGTTTTCCCCATAACTGGGGCCGTGACGTACAATGAGGTCCACAGCTCCTGAACGGGGCTAAGAGACTGCCCCATTAGTTTTCTGTCCTACCCTCTTCTCTAGTGAGCGAAGTCCAATCCTCATGGGACCTTGACCTGCAATCACTTCTCCAAGCTTCTCTCCACCACAGCCTGGACAGAGACCTGGAGAAAGGCCCTTCTTGTTTCCAGAGGGATTCTTACAATCCTTACTCAGGTGCCCTGGTTTTTCACAACCGTAACATGCAATTCCATAGTTCTTTGTCTTACCTGCTTCCCTAGTGAGCAGAGTCCCATCCTTATGGGACTTTGATTTACATTCACTTCTCCAGTGCTTTCCTTTGCCACAACGTGGTCAGGGACCAGAAGAAATGCTCTTCTTGTCTCCTGAGAAATTTTTACAACCTTTTCTCAGGTGCCCCGGTTTTTTTTTTTTTTTACAACGGAAACATGTAATTCCATAAGTATTTCTGACATAGGCGCCAAATTTCTCCCCTTTCATTGCTGCTGCATAAGCTATCCCCTGAATTACAGCCAGTGAGGCATCTGATTGCCCCATGATAAAATTCACCTCTCCTCCTAACTGATCTACTTATCAGTTCGTCTGCAGCACGGTCACCACGAGATCCTATCCTTGCCTGAGAAAATAAAGAAGAGAAAGAAAAAGAAAGAAAAAGGAATAAAGACTAACCTGCCCCAGTGTCCCTGTTCAGGTTCCAGTCACATTTTAAGAATGTTTTCATTTTTCAAGGTTATACAAGTACAGTTAGATCTTGCAGGATCCTACATTGAGGACCTACTTACATATCATGCTATAAGTTCCTTTTTGTCTTTAAAATCCACACGTATTAGGGATTAAAATCTTTGCTGAAAAATTGATGTTTTTTTTTCCATTTGACATGTTCAGAGCTACTTATTTATTTGTTCGTTTATTCTGAGACAGGCATTTACAATGTAGTCCAGGTTGGCCTCAAATTCTTGGGCTCCTGTGATCCTTGTAGACAATGCAACTACATTCTTGGCTTTTCATTAGTATTTTGCATAATGTATTGTCTTAGTTACTACCATGACAGAACGCTGTGACCAAGGCAACTTATAGAAGGATGGGACAATGAACCTCCAAAGATTTCACTGAGTTTGTTTTGTATTGGCCATCTACTGCTGCACACAGGTCTACCCCTAAAAGTGGCTTGTTTTCCCAGAGAGACTAACTTGAAGAAAGCTAAGTTTTCATTTGCAAGTGGTTATCAATTGGAGATAGGTGTGGGGGCTTGTGTGCATGTCTCTTTCCAGCTGTAGGACCACATTTGGTATAGACTAGCGTAGGCCCTGTGCATGCCACCTCGATCCCTATGTTCTGTTCTGTTCTGTTCTGTTCTGTTCTGTTCTGTTCTGTTCTGTGTGTCAGTCCTGCTGTATGTTGAAAGCTTTGATTCCTTGGTACCCTCCCCACACTCTGGCTCTTATGTGTTTTCTCTTCTCTAGGGTTCTCTGAGCTGAGGAGAGGGATTTGATGGAGACATTCCTTTTAGATCTGGATGCTCCAAGGTCTTTCACTCTCTGTATATCATCTAGCTGTAGGTCTCTGTATTTGTTCCCATTTGCTGTAGGTGGAAGCTTCTCTAGTGATGGCTGAGCAAGGCACTGATCTATGAATATTAACAGAATATTGTTAGGAGTCATTTAATTGCTATGTTCCTTTAGCAGAACAGTGGCATTTGGTTTCCCCCTAGGCCCCTGGCCTATCTAGTAGTCTCAGGTTCTTGGCAGTGTTGGGTATAGGGTCCATCACTGACTTAACTCCCACGAGCTTTGTTCCATTACTGCATTTTCATATCTTGTGAACAGGTCACTCCTGTACATTGAAGGGTTTGTAACAGAGTTGGTGTTTACCTTTCTCCTTTGGTGGTGTGCAGAGTATCTTCTAGTACCATGAATACTAGTCCATAGGAGTGAAGGTTGTAGGCTGGATTCAGCTCAACTTTCCTGTATTCAAAGACTTGTGTAGGTGTTGTCTCCAGCAATAGGGCCTACTGGCAATAGCCTGGGCCATTTGGGGGTTCCCATGGGACTTATTTCGCCAACAAGTGATTAAATATAACCTGTTCTCAGCACTAGAAGCTTCATTTGCCAATGAGAGATATACAATTGGGGCTCTGTTTCCCATTATTTGGTAATTTTCTTTAGATCTCCTTCATATATGTATATATTATGGGAATCTTCTACTGTATTAGATTTCCATATGACCCCCTGCAATGACCCTTAGTTTTAGTGTCCTTCCTTGTATTTCCTCTCTTGCCTCCCTCTTCCCTTCCTCCCTGTCTGATCCTCCCATTTCAAACTCTTTCTCAACTAGTTCCATTCATTCATAACTATCTATTATATTTCCCCTGCCTTGGGAGGTACACCCTCCCTTCTAGTCCCTTACTCTGTATCTACTTTCTGTGGTTATACAGATTTCAGTTTCCTTGTCAATGACTTGATAGATACTGAAGTTTTAAAGGTGCGTGACCCGTCCAGCAGGTCCAGTTATTCGAGGATCTCGAGGGGACCTCCTCCTAATAACCAAATGGGGGGTAGAGAGAGACGAGGGTCTTGTACGAATAACGACACGGAAACCGTTCTGAAGTTGTATCAAGACCCCAATGTATTGAGAAAGGTCCAAGGTTTAAATGCACAAGCAAAGGGGGAAGTACAGATACTTATCAGTGGGAGGGGTAGGGCAATACAAGCAAAAGGAGAAGTATTTATCAGTGGGAGGGGGGGCAATAGAATTGCACATTCTTAGGCAGTTACACGGGGAAGCAGGAACTTGGTGGTATCAGGGTGTGGTCAGGAGAGCGGTGATGACCCAGGGCTGGAACATCCCGTAGTTCTAGGAATCCATGTGTCGGTGGCCCGCTTTTGACCCTCTTTTCTTCTTGGGGGGAGAGGCCCAATACAGAGATCAGGACAATAGCGTTGCCTTAATGGCTCCCAACATCTCCCCCGTTTTAATATTTTTATAAAGGCATATTGTATAATAAATTTGTAGCCACGTTTTTAACGATCACCTAAGCGTCTGTTTGCTCACCGGGTGATTCTCTAAAACCACAAAGGACACAAGGACAAGTCATCTATGAGGCTTGAATTAATGGTCCCAGTCTTTTGGATATAACTTGGGCTAGCCAAGGGATTTAGGAACGAAGCAAGCTCCGTGGGTAGAGGTAGAGGTCTGATCCCCAGTGTGTAATGTTAGGGGCCATGTACAGGATTGACTCTCAGGCCCACAGATCTTTACCCAGAGTAACCCTGACCTGCTCCTGTGCCGTTTTTTCTGGGGAAAGGTCCCTGGGGCACTCAACCTTTATGCAATCAGACATGCCTCTCAGAGACTGTCCAACAGCTTCTAGACTAATCTCTGTGCAGTACTTAGTCTTACAACTCTCACGGGCGACGGCTTTAAGTTTTAATTTTTTGATGTGTCTAGCCTGGGATGACTGTTTAGTTTCCAATGTGGCGAGAACGTATATTACCATGTCGGAAAAGCACAGACTACGGCAATCTATAAATGATTTGTGGCATGAGACTGATGGCCGAATTTAGGGGGAGGTGAATGATCTTACTTAAGCATTTTATGGAAATTGAGTCTCTCTCCCCGAGAAGAGGGTGATGAAGCGGTATCCTCGTCTGCCTCTTCTCCAGTAACCTGCTTGTTATCACCATCTGCCTCTTCTCCAGTAACCTGCTTGTTATCACCAACGTCTAGCCAATGGTAATGAACTGAAACAAATGCGCTTGAAAGAGATGAATCAACTTGAGATTTAACAAATCAGGTCAATTTCTGAAATGCCCAAGGACCGAAGGAGATCAATAATAGGAATTCCAATAGGGGTCCCAAAAGGGAGGGCAACAAGGTCGAAAGCCAGGGGGAGGTTGAAAAACCAGTTTTGGTAGTCTACCTTCCCTCTAGGCCATTGTAAATACTTGTGTATGGGTGTAACTCAGCTATCTACAGTTCTAAGTATCTACTCTGGTTCCTCTTTAGGTCTTAAACTTCCTTTTTCCTAGTTGATGGTAAGTTCCTGTGTAAGGCAATGACCTAGCTTTTATTAAAGTGATAGTGTAATGCCAGAGGCAATTCTGAATGTCACTGAATAGTCAACTTTCTTCCTGAATTCTAAACCCATGGTCTGCTCAAGGACTTTCTAGGACAGTGGAACACCGGTCAAGGCTTGGCTATGTCTAAAATTTCTACCTTTCTAGCCTTAATGTATGTTATATCCTGTCTTCTTACTAAAACTACTACTTTAAGACATCTTTTGCCTCTAAATTTTTATCTATATAATATGTTGCTCTGACAAAGCTATGGAAATATTCCTATGCTTATCATTAGCAAAATGGGCAGTATGTAGCTGCTGATCTAAAGCTGTGGTAGATACCTTTTTAAAGTTTGCATTTTCAGATTTTTAAACCAAAGATCATTTCTTAACTCTAATACGCAGCAAAACATAAGTAGGTCTCTTACAAAAACATAACAGTAGATTCCTTATCTAAATTAGGATTTACACAATTAGTTAATTGACAAGAATTACAATGAATATTTTAGACTTGCCAAGATTGGCGATCTTAACTCTTAAAATTATCGAACAATAAATAAGCATATAGGTAAGGTACACAAACTTTCATAGATATAAGGAGCTGGCCTGAGTGGCCAAAAACAGTGTCTCTGACGAAAGCATCTTGTACATTCTCTGTACCAGTCTTTTTGCCTCACGAGTCAGCTTTTTTAGTTGTTTGTATTTTAAGTTGGCACCAGGTTGGTACTCCTTGCTGCAGCCCATGGTGAAGATACGAAGTTTCTTTATCTGTTTGTAAGTGGATGCTCTCCGATTTCTCCTCTTTTGTGTACTCAGCACAGCTTTTTGGTCACCACTGTCAGGGCACTCACAGGTCACAGGTCAGCCTGTCACATTGGAAGCTAGCATGCTCTTGTAGCATTCTGTGGAAAAAACAGAAACATTCCCCCTTTTCCCCATATTAAGTATCTGAACAGGATCATGGCAAGTGCCAATAAGTGGATCCTTTTTATCTGCCCTAGACACTATTCTATCCAGTTTTTCCAAAACAAATATGTGATCCAAATAATGTGCACGGGGATATAATTTCTCTCCCCCCTTCTTTGTTTTTAAAGAAGGTATAGTTTTTAAAGTTTTACAATACCTTGTCTTTGAGAATTATAAAATATCTCAGTAACATGTGTAACATTAAATTGTTGACAAAACATCTTTTGGAGGTTTTGAAAATAAAAATTTTGAAGCAAATAAATTTCTTTTTTAGATTTTCTGTAACTAAAATCCTAAATATTAAAAATATGTTGCCTCTAAATCTTATGGAGCAACGATTACTTTTTAGAACTTTAAACTTCTCTTTGGAGGCATTAGCTAATAGAATACTTTTTTTTTTTTCACTTAGGAAACAATATACACTGAAAGATTTAAACTTTGTTTCTTGTATTGAAGCAGACAATAAAAATTTCATACATATTGTAAAGCTATGTTAGCCATACCTACAGGCAAAATTATCTAGTGATCACCAGTTCACTAAAAGTAAAACTCTTTGAATTTAAGCATTATTTTAAACATTTGAATAGATCTGTAACAAAGCTAAAAAGAACTTTTCTTGAACACAGGGAAAAACTTTCTTAGGCACTGTTTGCAAAATAAAAGAAGGCCACAAGCTTCTCTGGGCTACATTAACTTAAACGTAGGCTATTTTTTAATCTGAGCATCTTGGCCCTCCTGTAATAAGGACCAGTTTTAGAGGAACAATTTAACTGTCTATGCCTCTAATTTTTGATACTCTTTCTTAAGGATGATTACTCTTATAATTATCTTAATTACAATATACAGGTGAATTAAAGATCTTAAATTTGTAATCAAACTGCAAGCTGCAGTCAATGGAACACTGGCAATTTTAACCATAATTTTTGAGTTTCTGTTGCAATGTTAGAATGTATCTATAACTTTTGAAAAGTAAGACCCAATTTTAAACAATTTATTTTTCTTAAAATCAATATTAGAAACATCACTATCACGTTACGAAGTTTGGCTGTCAATTTATGAATGTATGACAGTGTGAATTTTAATGTTTTATTAAAGGGACATTGTTTTAAAATCTTATCTCTATAAGTCTACTTTTTAGGATAAGAATTACATAAAATATTATCTCAATTTAGAAGTATCTTTAGAGGACTAGTTTTTTGGGCTGTTTTATGCCAGGTGCTTTTGTTTGAAAATGACTCTAGCCTTGAGTTATTACTTAAGCTAACTTTGTAACCAGTGTTATACCTTTTTAATCATACCCAAATAACTTATAAGCCAATTCTCTATGACCAAGATATGTAGATCATATTTATACCTTTAAGACCAATCAAAAACCAAATGAAGTGGCTTCACGAATCTTATAAATTTAGATCAATTAAAGACTTTTACTTTTTATAGCTATACTTATAAAGACACACTTTGTCATTTGCTAAACACAATAATCACAAAATTGCAGAGAATTTTTTAGGAAAAAACAACTATCAGCTTATTTGCCTTAGAACTAAGAGGTTGTAGATTCTTTTTCTTTAAAAACAAGTTTTTCAGCAGGACCTCTCTTGCTGTGCTTGATTTTTAGCTAAAGGGAGGGGCCTCTCTCAGCCTCCGTTGTGCAAACTGAGAGTGATTCAGCAGGTAAAGTTTTTACCATTTTTTTTTCTTCTTTTTAACATGAAACATAAAACAGCCAGTCATTCAGACAACGAAACAGTCATTCAGACAACGAGACAGAAAACATACATGAATTGACTTGTGATTGGTGCACCAACCATAGACAATAGAAAGAGGGTAGAGAGCTTCTCCTGTAGGGGCCAGAGAGAATAAAACAGGGCGTCCCCCGATTTCTCTCTGTCCCTGGGAGAGTTCTAAAATCCATTTTCCTTTATTCCTTCCTTTCCTTTCCTGCTTGTAAGAAGAGGTAGCTTGTCAAACCAAGATTAAAATCCAAAATTTTCTAACAGTTTCTGGCAAGCATCTAAAACTTTTAATTTATTTAATCTGAGGGCGAAATTTTGAGAAAACACACAATCTCTATACACTAAATGTCTCAAATAGCCTAAAAGTTTACCATGCTAAATCTTTTTTGAAGTCATTA
Organism: Mus musculus; assembly: GCF_000001635.26. Lineage (NCBI taxonomy): Eukaryota > Metazoa > Chordata > Mammalia > Rodentia > Muridae > Mus > Mus musculus. Next base: position 9,223,709 of record NC_000081.6, read on the forward strand.
TCAGTCCACACTTAGTTAAATAATTTATAGCCATCTGTAAAAACACTCTCTATTTTCTGCAACCAACAAAAACACCATTGACAAAATGAATTATATAGTTTTAGGAAATGATTTCTTAACTTCTAATAAAACCTAATCTATGAATTTTTTGACCTTTACGAAGTCTCTTTAAAACCCATTTTTATTTACTCTAAACGTGTTATTGCAAATCTCTAGCAAGGGCCTTGAAGCATGCCTGGGCCCAACACACAACTTCTTACCCCAGAGAGTTCTGTCAAGGTAAGCTGAACTGACTCAAGGGGAAGCTGCCTAGTATCTGAAAGCAGGGTAAAATTTTCAAATAAGGCTATGCCCTCATAAAAGTGCAGGGAAGCAGAAAAGCACATCCAACAATCTTCAGATTCTGACGCATTATCTCTTTGTGTCTTATGCAACAAGGCTAAAGCAGAAGCATTCAATATAGACCACAGTAAATCAGTGGAAGAGGGGGGCCTCCCCGCAGGGAGAGTGGGCTGAAACAGGGTCGTAGCACACCCTGGGGCAGGAACAGGGGGGCAGGTGCCTGGAAGTCCTATGGATCCTTTATGATTGTTAGGGATGGTTTTAAAGGTCAGGCCATTGTCATAGTTATCTTGATACAATCTTAGGCCCCAGGTGAGAGAGCGAGAACTTTCTCAAGCCTCTAAGTTCCTCCTCTTAGCAGTAAATTTTATGATCAGTGGATTACACCATCCCTTAGTGGGCTGTAAGGGCCAGGCTGCAGGCCAATGTGTTGAGAAAATTACTGTCACATCTGCCCCGGTATCCAGGAGCCCTTGAAACTGTTTGTCCTCTAGAAACAAAGTCGGCATGGGCCATGAATCAGTTATTTTCTGTGCCCAGTAGGATCCCAGGGAGGATGGTCCTTGCTCCTCTTTCAAATAAGGGAAATGGCTGAATAGTGGGAGTGGTAAGGCTTGGGCTATGCACTCTCTAGCCCTAAGGGTAAGTTGTCCCTGCATGGCGGAGACTAAGATTTTTATCTCCCCATGGTAGTCGGTGTTAACCACTGTAGGAGTCACCATTAGGCCTTGTAAAAGTCTGGACACTCGGCCGATGATGAGAAAAAACGTCTTTTGGGGAGGGGGCCCAAATTCACCTGTGTTAACTGCTGTTAATTGAGGCATATAATAATCAGGGGTGCCCCAGGCGGCATCTGCACCCAATGTGAGGACACAGATGTCTACTTTTAACTTGGGCCAATGGGGCTCGGCACCAATCTTGGAGCTGGAGTTAGAGCAGCCCCAATGGCCACGTTAATAGACTTAGAAACTTGTTGAGAAAACACATCTACCTCATTACAAAGCTTTATCATACCATTTATATCTAAACTCTTGGTTTTACCTCTCAGGGCAGCCCTACATGCTGAATTGGCGTTTTCAAGAGTAAGTTGTCGGACTAACAGACCCTCACTTTCTTCAGTTCCCAAAATTCTCTCGGCTGCTTCCTGCAATCTGGCAATGAACCGCGCATAGGATTCTTGGGGCCCTTATATAATCTTGGTTAGGGGCATAGTTAGCGCCCTTGCTGCAGGGACAGCGCGCCAAGCTCTCAGGGCCGCTTGTGCCGTCTGGGCGAGGACACCAGGGGAAAGCCCTAATTGTTTTATGTCTGCAGCGAAATTGCCTTAACCACAGATTTTGTCAGCAGTCCAGGAGGCTGTCTTCCACAAACTCTGACTTTCAAGTTAAATATTGGCCTCTAGTGAGGACAGACTGAATAACTTTATTCCATTCATTGGGTATCAAGTAGCCTTCTGCTAAACCTTCTAATAGAGATACTGTGCGCCGGCAGCTTAGTTTTGCTTTTGTGAGATGGCGATTGGGAGCTTTCTAAAAAATCTTCAGTAAGGGCTAGGAGGCGAGCACCTTTTCTGCCCTTTTCTGCCTGCTCAAGGAGATCTCTGATGATTCCCCAATAGCTAAAAAGGACTTAGGGACATCTTCTCCTTGTTTTATCAAAACATTAACATCTTTGCCTACTTTATTCTAAGTTTCAGAACCATTTAATACCAGCCATGGACATCTCTTGTCCACAAAACAAAAATATATTATTAAATTCCCCTTTTTTTTTTTAAACTCTTATCCCTCTCTCCTTAAGAGAATCCTTTATCTCTTCACTAAATGCCCCATGGTTAATGGGACAACAACTGAATGCCTAGGCTTACCTCCCGACGTCCGTACTCGACACTCGAGTGAAGTGTCGGTGGACTGTCCCACTGTTTCTCTGTCTGTGCGGTACCTCTTTAATCCTTAATCCGTTGTCCGGAGGGCAGTCGTACCTCGTGCTCCACGTCGGGCGCCACTTGACCCGTCCAGCAGGTCCAGTTATTCGAGGATCTCGAGGGGACCTCCTCCTAATAACCAAATGGGGGGTAGAGAGAGACGAGGGTCTTGTACGAATAACGACACGGAAACCGTTCTGAAGTTGTATCAAGACCCCAATGTATTGAGAAAGGTCCAAGGTTTAAATGCACAAGCAAAGGGGGAAGTACAGATACTTATCAGTGGGAGGGGTAGGGCAATACAAGCAAAAGGAGAAGTATTTATCAGTGGGAGGGGGGGCAATAGAATTGCACATTCTTAGGCAGTTACACGGGGAAGCAGGAACTTGGTGGTATCAGGGTGTGGTCAGGAGAGCGGTGATGACCCAGGGCTGGAACATCCCGTAGTTCTAGGAATCCATGTGTCGGTGGCCCGCTTTTGACCCTCTTTTCTTCTTGGGGGGAGAGGCCCAATACAGAGATCAGGACAATAGCGTTGCCTTAATGGCTCCCAACAGGTGCGGAAGAGGAAGGTGACTTGGCAACCTATTGTCAGCATGGGCTGCTGTTTTTCAGAACCTGCCCTCTGTAATTTTTTGCCACCTTGGAAGGAAGTGTCATAATCTCTGTGTATTTTTTTTTTTTAAAGGAAAAACAGCTCAGGAGATATTGACAATTAACCCAGTGCCATTTAGTTCAAGGCAGAGAGCTTGTATTTGCCTTGCATCTTCAGGACACTAATGTTTATCCCTTTTCCCACTGATCTTGTATTGAGTAACAAGGATGAGCTTGGCAGGGACTTTTGGGTATTCTTTGTGATGTACTTTGTCTCCTTGGCAGACGTTTTTAGAGTTGCCTCTGAAAATAGAGGCCCCAGATGAACTCTCTCTCTCTGTCCTTTGGTCTTTCTTTCTTTCTTTCTTTCTTTCTTTCTTTCTTTCTTTCTTTCTTTCTTTCTCTTTCTCTCTCTCTCTCTCTCTCTCTCTCTCTCTCTCTCTCTCTCTCTCTCTCTCTTTCTTTCTTTCTTTCTTTGAGACAGGGTTTCTCTGTGTAGCCCTGGCTACCCTGGAACTCACTCTCTAGACCAGGTTGGCCTCGAACTCAGAAATCCACCTGCCTCTGCCTCCCGAGTGCTGGGATTAAAGGCATGTGCCACCATGCCCAGCTGTCTCTGTATTTCAGAACAGCTTAGGAGATGTAGGGTATTGCCCGAGCTTTTGTTCCACCGGCAAGAACATGCTCAGGACAACCGGAATCTTCTGCGGCAAAAGCTTTATTGCTTACTTCTTCAGGAGCAAGAGAGAAAATGGCAAAACCCGTCCCTTTTAAGGAGAATTATCCTCCGCCTAGGATGTGTCGCTCCCTGATTGGCTGCAGCCCATTGGCCGAGTTGTCTTCACGGGGAAGGCAGAGCACAAGGAGTGAAGAACTACCCCTGGCACATGCGCAGATTATTTGTTTACTACTTAGAACACAGGATGTCAGCGCCATTAACGGCGAATGTGAGGGCGGCTCCCCACAGTAGGGAACAAGGAAACTGTCTCTCTTAGTTTACTGTTCACATGGTCAATTGCTTTTCAGCATTATCCCACGTGGTTACAATGTGTAGTCATGGGTGAACCACTGCAGTAGGGAATGACATAAAAAGACTATGGACAAAGAATATAGCAGGCAACACTGCCACATGTTCTGCTTCCTCATCCTTTTATAATCCAGATGCCCTGCCAGCTCCTTTCAAATCTTCAGACTCTCCAATGACTCTCATCTACCACCAGCTCTTTCAGGTAACAGACACCTTTTGTCTGGCCTTGGAAATCTCCAAGAGGAAGATGTTTTCCTGAACGCAGGATCAATGTTGATTCTGGTACTGCCATTAGGGTTTCACAGAAACTCAGGGTTTCACGGATGCTCCTGCAGCACAATGGACCTAGCATGGTGAAGAGAACAGAGCCACGAAAGTTTGCCAACAGTGAAAATAAGGCCTTGGCAGGAAGGTGTGTTTCCTAAATTGTTTGGCTTTTGTTTCATAACAATGGGTGCTTCTATATACCACTTGTTGCCTCCTTTTCTTTTTGTTGTCTCCCCAGGACTTGGAGAATTTCATCGTTAAGGTCAGGGACTCTGGTGTTGTTATTGTGGCTCTGGGCTCAGTGATGAGCAGTTATCAGACTCAGGAATACCTTGAAGAGATGAGTAATACTTTTGCCCATCTCCCTCAGTGGATCATATGGAAGTGTAAGCATTCCCTTTATCACAAAGATGTCAACTTGGTTGCCATCTGGCTTCCTCAGACTGAACTCCTATGTAAAGACTTGCTCTCACCGCCTTGAGGTTTTAGGGTATGGTGTTGGGCTTGGTTACCAGGTGGCTGAATGGGACTAGGAAGATGAAGTCATGACACTGACAGACCAAGTGCTGCCTAGAGTTCGAGGTGTTGGGAACTCTCCAGTTCCATACATGCTTTTCTAACCAGCACAACTACCCAGTTCCCTTCATCTTCCTTCCCTTCATCTTGCAGATAGTACTTCAGCTGGTGCCTCACTATTATCTACCTCTGATCTGAGAGTTTGCACAGCATTGAAATGCTTCTTGACTTGATTCCTGTGGCTTGGTCTTCTCCAGCCAGCCCCACCTCATACCCACCCTGTTCTAGTACTCTTAACAGTTTCTTCCTTTCTGGGAAGATGGCTTTTTAATAACAGCCAATCTTTTTTAATTTTTAATTTTTAAATTTTTGAGTTTTTAATAACTCAATCTTTATCCTATCATTTTACATAAACAAATCATATACTTTGGAAAGGCGTTCTATCTTATTCCTACCTCCTGAGTGTCCTGTGGCATCTTCATGACATAAAAAATCTGATCTGACTGATTTCATGTGCACTCCCCTCTGCTTGCAATGTGCATTTTTTGGAGGTCATTCAAATTTTCCCTCTTCTGTGATTGCTGTAGTTTCTTTCATAGAAAGTAGCTGATCTGATGTAATCTTTTACCTTTTAAACAACCAGGATAGAGAACCTATTGGAGTTTGCATTGTTGATGACAGGTTCACAATAAAGTGACGTTCTGGTGGAGGTAGAGTGAAATGTTTTTTAATTCAGTTTTCTCATTTGATACTTTTAATTTACAAAGTAATTTTGTTTTATGTTTTAAAGTGTAAATTAAAAATGCTTTAGTTTACCTGGCATTTGGGGTATGCTCAGTAATGCCTGCCAGCAGCACCTTTAATTTCAGCTGGTGGCCTGTGATGGGTTCTGTTTACCTTTTGCAACATTTTATAGCTTGCTGTTTAGTGACTAGTGTGTAGTGAGTCACGATCAAGGCATCCTTCAGCTTAGCATTTTCAGTACTCACTGCTGATCCTTGGTAGAAGTGCAGACTAGAATAGAGCTAAAAATCACGTATCAACACAGAATAGTACACGGTATTTTGAGTCTCCCCCCCCCCCCACACACACACATTTTAGCAACTAGTGTGGTGGCCTGAGTTGAATTCTAATCCTCACAGGATGGATGCCAGAGTCGGCACTTTCTTAATTATGAGTATTGAAAGGTGTTGTTTTCAGTCTCCACATGTCTGCTGACAAGTTAAAGAATCTAGCACATCGCATTTGGTTTTACTTGTTGATTTTGAGCCTTATTGTCACAAAACAGCCTAGCTGGAATATTGATGCCATACTATATTTTGCATGCTCTTTTCTTCCCTAGAGGCATTGAGGGCAATTGCACTTTGGCTCTCTCAAGATGTGTCATTTTCAGACATTCTTCATGTCGGAAGAGCTTTTGTTGTAAGGAGAAAACCAGCTCAGACTTTTGTCCCTGTAGGTGATGGTAGTGGTCAGAAATGGCTTTTGCTTTGGTAATAAGTGAATTTTATTCCCCAAGAGTCTCAGGCATCAGAAGTACTTGGCGTCTTAATCCAAGCAAAAATAAGACAGCTTAAAAAACAACCAAAAAAAAATGTGCCTCTGGTGAATTATCCATCTCTTTTTTTTAAATGTTATACTGGTCTTTGAGAAAAGAATAGTGCAGATAAGAGCAGCCAAGGACTTCAAAGCTTGTTGATCACTGCACTCTGGATAAAACCCTTGGCTTCCTGTTCAAATAGCCTTTCCAGGTTTAACTTCTGTAAGGAGCCTCAAGTGAAAAAAACAAAAACAAAACAAAAAACCCAGGGCCACTGGGGGAATGTTTTATGAAATCATGTAGAGTGCTGTAGTTTTGAAGTCATCCTTTTTTTGATGACAAAGTACCTGTGGAAAACCAGGGATATTTTTTTTCCCTCAACTTCTTCTTCTCTTTACTCCCTACCCCTCTCCTCCCTAATTCTGTCTTCCTTCTCTCCACTCTTTTAAGATTCAGAGGGTACAGAACAATCTCTTCTATTTCAGAGTACCCTTGAGAATTGAAATGTATTGCAATTAGTTGTCTTTAATTAGCTAGCTAGAGTCAGTTGATATTTCTACCAAGCTGAAACCTAGTACCTACGAAGCTGTTTCTTTACCAAAGTCTCTTGTTTCTGTTTATGGTCGTGAGCTGATCACGCAGTTTGCTCGATGATTTGACACTGGTGGTGAGTTCTTTTAGGCGGGAGATTTCTATGTGAAACTGATAGGTCTTGATCTGCTTTCTTAGATCACTGATTCAGAGCTCAAAGCCCAGGTTCAGGGTAAGAATTTGTAATACAGAAGAAAGACTCCCTTCACTTTGCCCTTAACACTTGCCTCTGTTATCTAAGCTTCGTTAGTAGATTCCTTAATATCACCCAATGTTTGGTGTTATCTGCTTATTGTTCTTTGTTTTAATTGTGGTTGTTCTGATGTGTGAAATTTAAGTAAAGAGCCATTTAATAAATGCCAAGCAGGGCAATGCAGCCAAATATTAGAGTTGATGTGCAGTCTTAGGTCCTTTTTAATCTGGGGTATTACAGGCAGTACTTTAAATCAGAATCTTCCTGGCCTATTTCCCTCCACCTTTTTGTAGTTACTCGGGGGCTTACTTGTGCAGTACTAAAATCAAAGGAGCTGGTTCTTCTTTTCTCCCAATCTTTTCTTAGTAATGAACACACCTACAACTAGCCTGCCACTCCCAATCACACACAGCAGATGTCAGTGCTGTGCTAATATTAGCTGCATTTCCTGCAGTGCAGGGATGCAACCTTGCACATGCTAGGCAAGCTCTCTACCCCTGAGCTACGTACTTCCTAGCCCTTAGAACTACCACCCTGAAGCATCTTTGTTTCCTGTGTTCAGACGCAGACGAAGACCAACATTGTTTTATATGTTGAATTTATAAAATGCTAGTAATTTAGAACCCTCCCCCCAAATCAAGGAGGCAAAAAATAACGCACTAGTCACTGAAGTTCATCTTCAGTTACCTGGATAGGGTAGGTAGATTCCTAACAGTGCTGGTGAGCATCACAATGCTGTGCAAAGATTCAAGAGGAGGCAGTCACTGTACTTTGCCTCTTTTGGGCCTAGATAACATCACTGTCTACAAAAAGCTAACTGCTTAGGTTTGAAAAGGCAACCATGTAGAGAAAACTTGACAATTGGGGCTCATTGGGAAGTTCTAGTGCTAATGATAAAAACTCAAATCAGCTGGCTATTTGAAGATGGCAAAGAATTGGATATAGTTCTGAAATTTTATTTTTCCACAACAGGGTGATTGGCAGTGGTTGTTTTCCCTTTTTCTGACAGTGTGGTTCAGCTCCTGTTTCAGATTCTGTGTCATTTTTCAATTTACAAGTCCCTTAAGTTTCTACCTGGAATGTCAGGTGGCAATGACATCACATTTCGTGTTTTTTTTTTAAACTCTTATTTAAGAGTAATTTGAGTTGAACTGAATCTTCCTTGTCTTAGTAACATTGTACAAATAGTGGCTTATTTTTAAGTTGTAATGCCTCCTGATGGATATAATTTTGTGCTTGTATTTAAGATTAAAAGTTGAATAAAACCAAAGTGTGGACACTTTGCCCCTTCTTAGAATAGGAAACAAAACACCCATGGAAGGAGTTACAGAGACAAAATTTGGAAGTGTGACAAAAGGATGGACCATCTAGTGATTGCCATATCCAGAGATCCATCCCATGATCAGCTTCCAAACGCTGACACCATTGCATACACTAGCAAGATTTTGCTGAAAGGACCCAGATATATCTGTCTCTTGTGAGACTATGCCAGGGCCTAGCAAACACAGAAGTGGATGCTCACAGTCAGCTATTGAATGGACCACAGGGCCCCCAATGGAGGAACTAGAGAAAGCACCCAAGGAACTAAAGGGAACTGCAACCCTATAGGTGGAACAACAATATGAACTAAGCAGTATCCCGGAGCTCTTGTCTCTAGCTGCATATTTATCAAAAGATGGCCTAGTCGGCCATCACTGGAAAGAGAGGCCCATTGGACATGCAAACTTTATATGCCCCAGTACAGGGGAACGCCAGGGCCAAAAAGGGGGAGTGGGTGGGTAGGGGAGTGGGGCTGGGTGGGTATGGGGGACTTTTGGGATAGCATTGGAAATGTAAATGAGCTAAATACCTAATAAAAATGGAAAAAAAAGTTGAATAAATAACACCAGCTTCCTGAAAATGTCCATAATGCATCTTTTGAAAAACAAAAACACCTGCATACTTTACATTAACATGGTAAAGATTGTATGAAATACCTGCTTTTCAAAAAAATAAAAATAAAGGTTCAAGTCTTAAAAAGATTAAAAAAAATCTGATCTGTTTGTTTTCCTCTAGTTAAGATAGCAGATGGTCATAACTCAGATATCCTGCATAACAGATATCTACATTATGATTCATAAAGGTAGCAAAATTAGTTATGAAGTAGCAATACAATAATTTTATGGTTGGTTATGAAGTAAGTTTATTACTACAACACAAGTAATTACATAAAGGATCGTAACATTGGGAAGGTTGAGAAGAACTGCCTTAGAGAGAAACAGCTGATAATTTAAGAAAGTCAAGGAAGGAAAAATAAAACCCTCCAAACAAACCCTTGCACAGCAAAAAATCAAAAGAAAAGTCAGATACTAATAGGTGAGGGCTTTTTTTTTTTTTTTGCCATGAATCAGAAATAAAAAGCTAATTTTCATTTAAAGAGGTCAAAAATAGAGAAAGGTACCTCTGAGGCATTCACACATTGGGGTAGTATATAGCTATAGAGTAGAATCAACCGAGGGGTATAAGTTGATATGCAGTGAAATTCAATATTTTGCTGTAAAAAAATAAAGAAAAGTAAGAAGTAAAAAAGAATATGATCCATTTTTTTTTGCTGGAAAAAGGAAGCTGAGGCAAATAAGTGAATATTTATTAATTCCTGATAGAATAAAGAGAAAATCGCATTAATGGTTATCTCTATACTCTGGATGGAATGGGATGTGATGGGCAGGGAAGAGAATGACGTGTCTGTGAGCTTACCTTTCTGTATTGGTTTGGTTTAGCCACTGTGCTTGTGTTTTATACACCAAACATAAATTTAAATAGTCAAAGGAAAGTAAAAGCTTTAAGATAGCACAAATAAATATAATTTATCTTTTTTTTGAATGAATTTGTATAACTATGAAGCATGCAAAGTATTTTTAATACAATTAAATACTGAACAACATATGATGACTATGACTTCAAAAACTATTGCTCTTCACTGGGTAGGTTTGTAGTTCATATTTCTCTGGGTTGACCTGTCCTAATCCACTTGGTATGCAAAAGGTTGAGGAAATTTTGGTAAAGGAATAAAGGCTGGGTAAATACACTAGTGTACTGGCTAGTTTTGTGTCAACTTGACACAGCTGGGGTTATCACAGAGAAAGAAGCTTCAGTTGGGAAAGTACCTCCATGAGATCCAGCTGTGGGGTATTTTCTCAATTAGTGATCAAGGGGGAAAGGCCCCTTGTGGGTGGTGCCATTCCTGGGCTGGTAGTCTTGGTTCTATAAGAGAGCAGGCTGAGCAAGCCAGGGGAAGCAAGCCAGTAAAGAACATCCCTCCATGGCCTCTGCATCAGCTCCTGCTTCCTGACCTGCTTGAGTTCTAGTCCTGACTTCCTTGGTGATGAACAGCAGTATGGAAGTGTAAGCTGAATAAACCCTTTCCTCCCCAATTTGCTTCTTGGTCATGATGTTTGTGCAGAAATAGAAACCCTGACTAAGACAACTAGTATTACAGAATCATGTGTCTAGTTTTCAAAGAGAGGGTCTAAACTATGGTAATGAAGAGATTACACATGTGCTATAGTTCAATTTAAGGTTTCCCTCTTTTTGTTATTTTGTATATAAGTTACAGTTCTCAACCTGGGGTCAAATTTCATAGGGGTCTCCTAAGACCATCAGAATATCATATATTAACATTGTGATTCATAACAGTAGCAATATTACAGTTATGAACTACCAACACAAATAATTTTATAGTCAGGGGTCACACAACATGAAGGGCTATATTAAATGGTCACAGCATTAGGAAAGTTGAGAACCACTGCTCTAAAGAAATATGATTTTTATAACCGCATCTGTACTTGTACACTTCCTGGCTGTCCACAGATAAAGAAAAAAACACTGGTGGTTCATTAGTAAGGAACAAAGCTAGCAGCCATATCATGGTTTCTAAATGTGATTCTCTATTTAAAGGAATCAAGGCATCTTGAAATGTTGATTTAGAGCGGTAAAGGCAAGTTCACAGTGAAGATCTCGAATGAGAAAGAAGGGAAATACTCCAAATGATTGAAGCTTCTACAGGAGCATTACAGTGAAGAGCAAGAGTTTATGTATTGGACCTCAGAGAAACTAGGAGACTGCTTCAGTACTGATGAGCAGGCATAAGTAAATAGACAAGAAGGCAAATCTCCTTGTTGCACAATATAATAACTATAAGAGGAATAACAAAGTCAAAAATATTAACTTACCACCATCAAGGTTAGAACTGTACCCACTAGGAATGATAAAGCTTGGTGGAGTTAATGTATGAAAGCTTGATAAACAATGGTTAATGCAAGTTCCAAATATCACTGTGATATTTACTTAAAACACAAATGGGGAAAATTAGCTTTATGATTGAGAATCCTACTGTACAAAAACTTAACCCATAATCTAAGTGAATACTGGGAATGATAAAAAAAATTCTGTCTATGCCACTGTGAAGAATGAAATAGAATTGACCTCAATTTTGTAGCATTTCTGGACAATCTCCATAACCCAGAAGACACCAGACAAACTGAATTCAAGAGACACCCTGCAAGGTGAATGGCTGGTATACTGCCACACATCAATAACATAAATGGTAAAGAAAATCTAAGAATGATCTTTTACTATAGAGGATGAATTTGTTACTTTAACTAAATGTCTGCATAATCCTGCATTGGCTTCTACCTAGAAAATCTTATGCATCTATAGGCTGTGAATAATTTGCAAACTATGAATAAAGTCCAAAATAAGGTAATCATGCATTAAACACAAAAATCAGACTTTAATAATGATTTCCTGGGGACCTAGACTATCTATAGAGATGACTCAGTGTGTGTGAATCTCATGGCCAGGCATGACACATACAGAGATAAATTTGTTGTGAAGATGTTATTAGAAAAGGGTATACTTTTCAAACAAAGACATTTCAACTATTGAATTTTGCCACCTAGCTTCAGTGTTTACCAAATCCTTATTTATTTTCTTTCCTTTCTATACCTAAGAAGCCTACTGGTATTCATTTCTACCCACTCGAGTAACTTTGAAACAATCCCAGATATTAATGCATTGCCACATACTTGCAAATGTTTCTTTAAGAACCTCTCCTTTCAGAGGATGTGCCTAGTCTTGCTGGTACTAGATGCCCCAGGGTGGGGTGGTACCCAAGGGGGGGACTCCCCTTCTCTTAGGAGCAGGGGAAGGGCTGGTAGGAGAGGGATTTGTAAGGATGGTGTTGGGAAGAGAGGAAGGAGGGGGCTGTGATTGGGATGTAAAGTGGGAAAAAACCCTAGAAAACAATAAACAAGAAATAAGACAGTTTTTAAATTTTTTTTCTGAGAGGAGTCCCAGTGAGGTTTTAGTGTAGCAGAAGCCAGAGGTGTGCCAGACCAATGACTCATTGCAATGAACATTTGCAAGCAAAGAAGTGTGGATAAAAGGCTATACTGAGGGACACGCTGTGATCCACTACATCTCCCACAATGAGACTGTTTTTTCTTTGTTAGGGGCTTAGTTTACAAGGGTGCAGGGTGGGTACGAGGGGAGTGTGAAATGAGTGGAATTGGGTGCAAAATGTGAAATTCACAAAGAACCAACAAAAAGTTAAGAATGAGCCTCCCTTTTACATACCACAGAGTTATCCTACCTAGAACAGTCAAAACTGTAGCTGTATCTTTCTATGGTTAGTGCTCATATTTTTCTGACTTTTGCATGTTTTACATAGTTCAGTCAAATGACTCCAGGTTTTATGTCTTCCCTCCCTCCCTCCCTCCCTCCCTCCCTCCCTCCCTCCCTCCCTCCCTTCCCTCCCTTCCTCCCTTCCTTCCTTCCTTCCTTCCTTCCTTCCTTCCTTCCTTCCTTCCTTCCTTCCTTCCTTCCTTCCTTCCCACCACCTCCTCCTCTTCCTCTTCCTCCTTGTTTGAGACAAGGTTTCACTATGTCATGCTGGCTTGCCAGGAGCTCTCTATGTAGACAAGTATGACCCTGAACTCACAGAAATCTGCCTTCCTCTGCCTTCAGATTGCTAGTACTAAAGGCATGCACTACCTCATTTGACTATATCAATATTTTTAACACAGTGTCTGCTTTAGTTACTTTCTATTGCTTTCATGAGACATCATGACCAAGGTATCCTATATCAGAAAGATTTTATTTGGAGTCTACAGTCATGAGTATGGCAGTAGGAAGACAATCATGATGCTGGGGCAGTACTTTAGAGCTTACGACTCTTTACAACCATGCAGCAGAGAGAGGGAGAGGGAGAGAGGGAGAGGGAGAGGGAGAGGGAGAGGGAGAGGGAGAGGGAGAGGGAGAGGGAGAGGGAGAGGGAGAGGGAGAGGGAGAGGGAGAGGGAGAGAGAGAGCGCACTGGCAGTCCCAAAGTCTGCCTCCAAAAGTCATATCTCTTCCAACAAGGCCACACCTCTTGATCCCTTCCAAATAGTTCCACCAACTGGGGACTGTCAGGGTACATGTCTGCCTCCCTGCTGCCTACACAAACTGCTCAGAGGAGGCAGAATGCAGTCTATGATAGGGGACTCAGATGAGAAACAGCAAGGTCTGGGACAGATTCTGTGGTTCTCAATCTCCTGTGTATCCAGAAACTAGCTAGTCCTGGGGTCAGACCTTCCCCTATGTGCCAGGTAGGAATGGGATGGTTGGGCCAAGTACAGAGCAGAATCTGGTTTGGTTCCAAGTGAGTGTGATAGTACAGAGGGGGCTGAAAGAGATGGCCTTCTCAGGAAGATTTACTAGAGGCTCTTTACAATGAAATCCCCCACCCAAGAACCCTTCCTCTCTGCAGTTATCCTTGATGAAGGAGATGCTTGCTTGTCCAAACTGCTTTATTTTTATGTCGGATGTGGATGTGAAGGGTGATTCAGGGATTAAGTACCTTTTGCAGGAAGGGAAGTTCAGGAAGGGAAGTTCATTGGCTGAACACTTGGGGCCTATCTAAATACTTCATTAGCATGGAGAACTCCAGGTTTTTATACGACATGACTGGTTGTGATGGTCCTCTCAGTGAGGTGTCAGGATTGAATGTTCTAGGACAGGCAGAGCCTGGCTGGGAGCTGGTTCAGTCTAAGTTCCTCTATCTTGTAGAATGGTCTACTTGCAAATTTTATTTTATTTTTATAGATGAGTGAAATTCCATTGTGTATTGCCTAGGGTATTGTTGCTCTGTAGAAACACCATGAGCATGCACCTCTTAGAAATATTTAATTGGCTTACAGATTGAGAGATTTAGCCCATTACTGATATGGCAGGAAGCATGGTGGTGCACAGGCAGACACAGTTCTGGAGTGGTAGCTGAGAGTTCTACATCTGTACCCAAAGTCAGCAGGAAGAGAGAGTGACACTGGGCCTGGCTTGAGCATCTGAAACCTCAAGGTCCACACTCAGTCATGAACTTTCTGCAGCAAGGCCAGACCTACTCCAATAAGGTCACACCTCCTAATAGTGACACTCCCTGAATCTATTGGGGATGGAGCAGGAGCAGTTTCATTCAAACCACCACATGTACATTCACTAATTTTATTACCCATACATCAATTGATGGATATCTAGTCTGAGTTCATTTATTTGCTATTGTAAATGGAGCATCTTTGAACATCTGTGTCCTTCAAGTATTATACTCAGGAGTAGTATAGCTGAATCACATCTTAGTTCTACTTTTAGTTTTTTGAGCCATCTCCCTATTGCTTTCCATAGTGGATGAGCAAATTTACATTCCCACTAGAGATGTATAGAGTTTCCTTTTCCTGACATCATTATCAGTATTTGTTATTATTTCTTAGTGATAGTCATTCTGACAGAGGTGAAGTAGAATCCCAGTATAGTTTTAACTTTCATTTCCTGGTGGTATGTTGAACTTTTTTTTCATATGCTCAATGACCATTTGTTTTTCATCTTTTGGAAACTGTCTGTTAATTTCTGTCATGGTTCATCTTTATTATCAACTTGAGACAACCTAAAATTATTGGGAGGAGAACCTAGGAGATGTTGCCTAGATCAGAAGACCAGTTGGCATGCCTGTGGGGGATTGTCTTGATTACTAAAAGATACAGGAGGTCTCAGTCAACTGTGGGCGGCATCATCCTTCGGCAGGTGGCCCTAGACTGTACAAGAAATCTGGATAAGTCTGAGATTGATTGACAGTGACCCAGCAAACGCTTTCTTCATGGTTTCTGATTCCAGGCTTGGGCTTTGAATTTTTGTCCTGATTTCCTTCAGAGATGAATTGTGACCTGGAAGTATAAGCAAAATGAATTCTTTCCTCTCCAAACTATCATTTGTTATGGTGTTTTGTTTTTGGTTTTGTTTTTGATTTTACAACAGAATAAAACTAAACCAATGCCATTAGCTCGTTTATTGACTGGGTTATTTGGTTTTCTAGCATTTTGGTTTTCAGATGTTTATATTCTAGAGATTAACCTTCTACCAGGTTTATAAAAGGCAATATTTTCCCATTCTGTAGACTGTCTGTTTATTCTTTTAATTATTCTTTATTTCACAGAATGTTTGACAAAATCATGTCTCTGCTTATTTCTTAGTATTTTGCCTATATTTTTTCTACCACTTTCAAAGTTTTAGACCTTATATTAGGATCCACTTTCAATTGATTTTTATGCATTGTAGAACCAAGAATCTAATATATTCCTCTAACTAAAGATATTTAGTTTTATAAAGTATTATTGTTGTAGAAGTTGGTTTCTTTTCAAAGGATGATTTTTAAAAATCATGTTTGTTAAAATTAGATGAACATACTGATGTTTTCCCTAGATGTTGTACAACATTCCTCTGTGTCCATGTTTCGTTATCACTCCCTATTCTGTTTTTATCATTTGGTAATTATTATTTATGTGACATATTGTCAAAAATGACATAAACAGTAATTTACAAAATAACCAGCAGTAGTAGACAGTTTCTACTAATGTAAGAAAATAACAGAAGCTGGATTATTTTGTAAAGACAAGAGTTTTACTTAGTTCAAAGTTTTGTAGCACCAAGAACACTGCACCAGTATCAGCTCAGTTTTGGTAGAAAATTTTGGCATTACTATGGCAACAGCATGAGTGGCAGGATAGAATAACAGGACTGGAGTAGAGGTCAAAGGCAGGGATCATAAAGCTTGTTTTTGTTTGTTTGTTTGTTTGTTTTTCTATTGTAACTCAGCCATAAAGATCTATATGAGTTTCCATGAAAGCAACCACAGCCAAT
The DNA here is from genome assembly GCF_000001635.26 of Mus musculus. Taxonomy (NCBI): domain Eukaryota; kingdom Metazoa; phylum Chordata; class Mammalia; order Rodentia; family Muridae; genus Mus; species Mus musculus. Next base: position 9,239,906 of record NC_000081.6, read on the forward strand.
TCTTGGACTGGTACCCACATGACCACATATTAGGATGCAGAAGCAGAAAACACTGATTCTTAGCCTACCCCAAGGCTTGCTCAGCATACATTCTTTTAGAACCCAGGAACACCTGCTCAGGGGTGGCACTACCATCAGTGAGCTGCTTCTGGTGTCCTGCCTTGGATGGCCCTCAATGATGGACAACAAATTGTAAGGTGAAACAAAACTTTTCACACCAAAGTTGCTTTTGGTCATGGTGTTTTATCACAACAGAAACCTAACTAGGACAACTAGAGATCATGAGGTTGCAGCTAAGGCATATGGAAAAGAGGCTTTAAAGAACAAGAGTTTCTTTCTCCACATCCTGTACATGTGTTGTCACCTGAGGTTTTGATCTTAGCCATTATGATTGGTGTAAGGTGGAATCTCAGGGTCATTTTGATTTGTATTTCTCTGATCACTAAGGACTTTGACCACTTCTTTAGGTGCTTCTCAGCCATTCGAGATTCCTCAGTTGTGAATTCTCAGTTTAGTTCTATACCCCATGTTCTGATTGAGTTGTTTGGTTTTTTGGTGATTAGCTTCTTGAGGTCTTTATATATTTTGGATATTAGCCCTCTATCAGATGTGGGGTTAGTGAAGATTTTTTCCCAATCTGTAGGTTGCCAATTTGTCTTATCGATTATCCTTTGCCTTACAGACATTTTCCAGTTTCATGAGGTCCTATTTATTAATTGTTGATATTAGAGCAAGAGCCATTGGAGTTCTGTTTAGGAAATTTCCCCCGTGCCAATGAGTTCAAGGTTCTTTCCCACTTTCTCTTCAATTAGATTCAGTGCATCTGGTTTAATGTTGAGGTCCTTGATCTACTTGGACTTGAGCTTTGTACAAGGTGACAAATAGAAGTCTATTTTCATTCTTCTACATGACAGTCAGTTAGACCAGCACCATTTATTGAAGATGCTTTCTTTTTTTCATTGTATATTTTTGGCATCTTTGTCAAAGATCAAGTGACCATAAGTGTGTGGGTTTTTTTTTTAAAGATATTTTCTTTATTTACATTTCAAATGTTATCCCCTTTCCTAGTTTCCCCCCTGAAAACCCCCATCCCTTTCCCCCTCCCACTGCTCACCAACTCACTTACTACCCTTCCTGTCCCTGTCAGTCCCCTCTACTGGCATATAACCATCACAGGACCAAGGGCCTCTCCTTCCATTGATGACCAACTAGGACATCCGCCGCTACATATACAGCTAGAGCCAAGTGTCCCACTATGTGTTTTCTTTGGTTGGTGATTTAGTCCCAGGGAGCACTGAAGATCCTGGTTAGTTCATATGGTAGTTCCTCCTATGGGGCTGCAAATCCCTTCAGCTCCTTGGATACTTTCTCTAGCTCTTCCATTGGGGATATCATGTGAGTTCTTTTGTGATTGGGTTACCTCACTCAGGATGAGGCCCTCCAGATCCATCCATTTGCCCAATAATTTCATAAATTCATTGTTTTAAATAGCTGAGTAGTACTCCATTGCGTAAATGTACCACATTTTCTGTATCCATTCCTCTGTTGAGGGGCATTTGGGTTCTATCCAGCTTCTGGCTATTATAAATAAGGCTGCTATGAACATAGTGGAGCATGTGTCCTTCTTACCAGTTGGGACATCTTCTGGATATATGCCCAGGAGAGGTATTGCGGGATCCTCCAGTAGAGCTATATCCAATTTTCTGAGGAACCACCAGACTGATTTCCAGAGTGGTTGTACAAGCTTGCAATCTCACCAACAATGGAGGAGTGTTCCTCTTTCTTTACATCCTTGCCAGCATCTGCTGTCACCTGAATTTTTGATCTTAGCCATTCTGACTGGTGTGAGGTGGAATCTCAGGGTTGTTTTGATTTGCATTTCCCTGATGATTAAGGATGTTGAACAATTTTTCAGGTGCTTCTCAGCCATTCGGTATTCCTCAGGTGAGAATTCTTTGTTCAGCTCTAAGCCCCATTTTTTTGATGGGTTATTTGGTTTTCTGGAGTCCACCTTCTTGAGTTCTTTATGTATATTGGATATCAGTCCTCTATCTGATTTAGGATAGGTAAAGATCCTTTCCCAATCTGTTGGTGGCCTTTTTGTCTTATTGACAGTGTCTTTTGCCTTATAGAAGCTTTGCAATTTTATGAGGTCCCATTTGTGAATTCTCGATCTTACAGCACAAGCCATTGCTGTTCAGTTCAGGAATTTTTCCCCTGTGCCCATATCTTCGAGGCTTTTCCCCACTTTCTCTTCTATAAGTTTCAGTGTCTACTGGTTTTATGTGGAGTTCCTTGATCCACTTAGACTTGACCTTAGTACAAGGAGATAGGAATGGATCAATTCACATTCTTCTACATGATAACCTCCAGTTGAGACAGCAGCATTTGTTGAAAATGCTATCTTTTTTCCATTGGATGGTTTTAGCTCCCTTGTCAAAGATCAAATGACCATAGGTGTGTGGGTTTATTTCTAGGTCTTCAGTTCTATTCCGTTGGTCTACCTGTCTGTCCCTATACCAGTTTTTTTTTTTTTTGTTTTGTTTTGTTTTTTTTTTGTTGTTGTTTTTTGTTTTTTTATCACAATTGCTCTGTAGTACAGCTTGAAGTCAGGCATGGTGATTCCACCAGAGATTCTTTTGTCATTGAGAATAGTTTTTGCTATCCTAGGTTTTTTTGTTATTCCAGATGAACTTGCAAATTGCCCTTTCTAATTCTTTGAAGAATTGAGATGGAATTTTGATGGGGATTGCATTGAATCTGTAGATTGCTTTCATCAAGATAACCATTTTCACTGTATTGATCCTGCCGATCCATGAACATGGGAGATCTTTTAATCTTCTGAGATCTTCTTTGATTTCCTTCTTCAGAGACTTGAAGTTCTTATGCAGATCTTTCACTTCCTTAGTTAGAATAACACCAAGGTATTTTATATTATTTGTGCCTATTGTGAAAGGTGTTGTTTTCCTAATTTCTTTTTCAGCCTGTTTTTCCTTTTTGTAGAGAAAGGCCACTTATTTGTTTGAGTTAATTTTATATTCAGCTACTTCACTGAAGTTTTTTTCCTCAGGATTTGGAGTTCTCTGGTGGAATTTTTGGTGTCACTTGTATATACTATCATACCATCTGCAAATAGTGATATTTTGACTTCTTCCTTTCCAATTTGTATTCCTTTTATCCCCTTTCGTTGTCTAATTGCTCTGGCTAGGACTTCAAGTACTATATTGAATATGTAGGAAGAAAGAGGGCAGCCTTGTCTAGTCCCTGATTTTAGTGGGATTGCTTCAAGTTTCTCTCCATTTAGTTTGATGTAGGCTCTAGCCGCATGCAGCCACGGGTTACTAGGTTCCTGAAAGTAAAGATGGGATTTTTGAATGGGAAAGGCTGTAAGAGAAATAATGAGCCAAGACACAGTTTTCTGATCAAGGCCAATGTCTAGTTAGGACTTTGTGCTTATCAAGAGGGGGAACCCATCCCCTACTAGGACAGGATCTTGGTGCTTTGTGAGGATCGTTGCTTTATGTCAGGAGAACATGTTCTTCCTCTCAGCAGGCAGTGGCATTTTGGAGGAAATCTGCAGATGTAGCAAGACAATATACTTTACCTAGGTCAGAAGACTCCACCCTAGGTGGGCTAGCCGGCTGTGCCAAGCAAGGTCTGAGCCAGACTGCTCAAGGTTGGAGGGAAAGGCACAGTTCCACCCTTCTTATTTAATAAAAATTAGCTAGATTGGGGCATAAAATCTACTTATGCTCTATGGTCCTGCCTGGGAATTATGATGGCTGGCAGACAATCCTGTCTTAGGAGTGAATCTAATTGGACTTTTTCTAACCTGTCTCAGAGAACACATGCAGCTTCTTTGTTTTTATCTGCACAAACATGGCATTTTGTGTTTATTATGAACAAACACAACCTATTGGCACATACCTCTGTATTAGGTTGAAATAAAAGCCATAGACCCAGTGGCCCATCCTTGGCTGCCGGCCCTCATTGTATACCTGTTTCTCAATCAGAACAAAGCAACAATATGCACTCAATGTATTTCTTCATAGTGATGAATCACTGCCATCTGTGCTTTGCTGAAGGTGAGCCTGCATGGAGGTAACCGACCTGCTTGAAATACAAAGCTGAAAGTTGAAAGCAACAAGATTAAGGTTTCCTTGTGGATGTCCCAGGCACTCAATTCAGTTGCAAATTAGCAACAAATAGGCCCAAGTCTGGCCTCCTGTTGTGGGGGAGGTGGCTTTGAGAATCAACCAAAAAAATGTAAATAGTGGAGGCTATGCTCCACGTTAACTCTGCAGCTGATAAAGATTTGTAGCTATCTTCATAATAGGAATCTCCAATATTGGATTTATTTCTAGACTAGTCCATGATTGAGTCAGAATAACTGGTCACATTAAAGGTAAGAGAAGAGTCATAATAACTCTTCCTTTTGATTAATTTTTCTTAATCAGTTTCCACAGTCTCCATGTTCTCTGTTCCACAAGGTTTAAAAGCTTGAAGCATGGCAGCTTAGCTCGTCTAATCTGGGACATAGGCAAGCAAAGGTGGGTCAAGAATACAACTTTCCTGTCACTATTGTCAGGGCACTCAGCAAGCTCATTATCTCAAGCCATTACTATTTTGATGATGTAAAGAATGAGATTATGTGGCCAATTGTTCTTGTGTAAGGCCTATAATCTGCCTGGGATACAAATCTGGGGTGGCATCACCTTAAGAGGTCTTGTCCAGGCAATCCAGGATGAGTTCTTAAATGGCAGTATTTAAAGGAACAGTATTTTTTTTTTTACTTGAGTTGTATATGTGTGGGGAGCCGCCCTCACATGCGCCGTTACAAGATGGCGCTGACATCCTGTGTTCTAAGTGGTAAACAAATAATCTGCGCATGTGCCAAGGGTAGTTCTCCACCCCATGTGCTCTGCCTTCCCCGTGACGACAACTCGGCCGATGGGCTGCAGCCAATCGGAGTGACACGTCCTAGGCAGAGGATGATTCTCCTTAAAAGGGACGGGGTTTCACCATTCTCTCTCTTGCTCTGGCTCTTGCTCTCTTGCGCTCTTGCGCTCTGGCTCCTAAAGATGTAAGCAATAGAGCTCTTGCTCTCTTGCTCCTGAAGATGTAAGCAATAAAGCTCTTGCGCTCTTGCCCTCGCTCTCTCTCTTGCTCTCTTGCACTCTTGCTCCTGAAGATGTAAGCAATAAAGTTTTGCCGCAGAAGATTCCGGTTTGTTGCGTCTTTCCTGGCCGGTCGTGAACGCGTGCAAGATATATGCATAAACAATTTCAAATTTGAGAATTCATAGTATCTAAAAAATGAACAATTTCAAGCAATTGTAAGCCTATATATATATATATATATATATATATATATACATATATATAGGCTTTCAGTAAAGAAATTAAAGCTTGATTTTTCAACATTTCAAAGCACACAATTCAAATATCTGTGCTGAAGAAGGAGGAAACGCAAAAGAATAAACATATGATCCAATCACATATACTTTTCTCCCACAGAAGGGCTGTTTTTAACTACAGTAAATGTATTCTTTATGGGAATCATGCATGCATGCATAAATTTACAGAAAATACAAAAGCATGCATAGAAGCAATTTTTAACAACTTATCTTTTGGATAATGATTATCAATTTTACCTAAAAAGTTTGCTATACAATAGGTCAAATATCAATGTTTTGCAATAACCAATTTTATTGCTGTTTGGAACAAGGAACAGATACTTTGTCAGGTTTTTAAGACATTTAAAAAAATACCTTCATTATTTTATCTTACAATTCTTTATTGACACCACAACAGCTTCATAATAGGATGTTAAAACTTTACTTGGAGATGAAGAAAGATGATTCTACATCAATGTTCTCCTTTGCCAAAGAATTGCTGTGGCCATATTGAGTAACAATAACTACAATATGCAGCTAATATTTGATTACCATTGATCACAATTGATAACAATTGATTACAGAAGCTTCCTCTATTTTCTGCACAGCCTTCTGTTTTTCATCAGTTAATTTGCAGTTCCATTGATAACATCCAACAAAGGCTTAAGTCCTCCCATAATGAGCTAAAGGTGAGGTCTTAGCCAATTAACATCTCCTGGGAGCTTTTGAACTTAGTTTGAAGTAAGCAAATAATCTTTTCTTTTCTTTTCTTTTCTTTTCTTTTCTTTTCTTTTCTTTTCTTTTCTTTCCTTTCCTTCCCTTCCCTTTCCCTTTCCCTTTCCCTTTCCCTTTCCCTTTCCCTTTCCCTTTCCCTTTCCCTTTTCCTTTTCCTTTTCCTTTTCCTTTTCCTTTTCCTTTTCCTTTTCCTTTTCCTTTCCTTTTTTTCTTCCTTTTTACCATAGTTTTGTAAGGATAAAACTGAGACCCTAAATATTAAAAAGATATTTCCTCTGAATCTTTTCTAGAGCAACAGCTACTCCCCAAAACTTTAAAGCTCATTGTGTAAGAGCAAAGATTTGTAGTAAATTTCCCTCCAGAGGCATTAGCTGATAAAATACTTTCCACACAGGAAACAATACACTGAAAGATTCAAAGTCCTAGCTACTTGTATTGAAGCAGAGACAAAAAATTTTTTTTTCTTACAGGATATAAGGCTATTAGTCATACCTAGAGGCAAAACTTTCCAATGATCACAAGCTCAAGGGAAGCAAACCCTTTACAATTATTAGAATGCAGAGGAAAAAAAACCTTCCAAATATATAATAATTATATATGGAATAGGCAAGCCAGCTTGTAATGCCTCTATAGGTTCTACAACTTCATTGACCTTTCATAAATCTTAAGTTTAAACTTTATTTTGAACAACACCTGGAAAGATCTGTAATAATGTTGTTTTGGCTTTAAAAAATAATTCCCAGGAGTCAAGGAGAGGGGAGGTCCCAAAGTAAAAGAAACACCACACAAGACTTGCTGAGGATGCTCTGAGCTTTGCATTGACTCAAATGGAAATATTTCTTTCGAATCTTATAAATTTAGACCAATCAAAGAATTTTTACTTTTTCTAGCTATATTTTCAAGATAAAAAGCACTTTTTCATTTGCTGAACAGAATAATCACAACGGCAGAGAATTTTCTAGGAAAAAACAACTATCAGCTTATTTTCCTTAGAACTAAGAAGCTGCAGACTTCTTTTGAAAAACAGATTTTCAGTAAGACCTCTCCTGCTGTGCTTGACTCCTGGCTAAGGTGCTGGGCAACTTTAATCAGCCTCCGATGTGCAAACTAAGACTGAATCAAGACATGGTTCACCAGCAGATAAAGTTTTAACGACTTTTTTCTTTTCAACATGAAACAGAAAAATAGTCATTCAGACAGCGAAACAGAAGCAGACACAAATTGACATGTGGACAGATTGGTGCAACAAACACAGACAATACAGAGAGGGTAGAGAACTTGATGTAATCAGAACTAAGGATGTTTCCTGTAGAGGCCAGAGAGAAAGCAGGCTGTCTCCCGATTATTCTCTGTCCCCGGGAGAGCTCCAAAATCCATTTTCCTTCACTCTTTATCTCTCTCTTTCATGTCATTTGTATATCTAGCATCCCCCCCCTTTTTTTTGTATTTTACTCTTCTTATTTTATTTTATTTTATTTTATTTTATTTTATTTTATTTGTTATTTTAAGCCCTACTCCTCCCACCTGATGCAGTTCTTGACTGAAGAGAAATACCTGTTTAGAGTTTTCCAATCCCATTTTCCACTGTCAAACCGTAGCTTATCTCAGCACTGGGCCGACACTGACTCAGTGTAGCCTGTATCCTTTTTGCATCCTTATGATCAACAGCCATCAAAAGATGACATTTGTAGCGCTAACATTAATGCTGTATGTTACTTACCGTGCAGGGATACATCTTTTGTTTTTTGAGGAGCCCCACCAAGACAGTGTAACCCCCACCCTTCTTTCTGCTTTCAGGCCACTCGTCAGGCATCACCTGTGGCCACAGGTTACTGGGTTCCTGAAAGTAAAGATGGGGTTTTGGATGGGAAAGGCTGCAAGAGAAATAAAGAGCCAAGACAAACTTTTCTGATTAAGGCCAATGTTTACTTAAGAGTTTGTGCTTATAAAGTGGGGGAAGCCATTCCCCACCATGCCAGGATCTTGGTGCTTTGTGAGGATCTCTGCTTTGTGTCAGGAGAACGTGTTCAGACTCTCAGCAGGTAGTGGCATTTTGGAGGAAGTCTGGAGATTTGGCAGGATAATAGACTTTACCTAGGTCGGAAGACTCCACCCTAGGTCGGCTAGTTGGCTATGGCAAGCAAAGTCTGAGCCAGCCTGCTCAAGGCTGGGGGAAGGGCACAGTTGGCTACCGGTTTGCTGTATATTGCTTTTATTATATTTAGGTTTGGGTTGAATTCCTGATCTTTCCAAAACTATTATGAATGGGTGTTGAATTTTCTCAAATTCTTTCTCAGCATTTATGACATGATCATGTGGTTTTGTTTTTGAGTTTGTTTACATAGTGGATTACATTGATGGATTTCTGTATACTGAACCATCCCTGCATTGCTGGGATGAAGCCTACTTGATCATGATGAATGAGCATTTTTGATGTGTTCTTATATTTGGTTTGAGAGAATTTTTTTGAGTATTTTTGCATTGATATTCATAAGGGAAATTGGCAGGAAGTTCTCTTTCTTTGTTGGGTCTTTGTGTAGTTTAGGTATCAGAGTGATTGTGACTTCATAGAATGAATTGGGTACAGTACCTTCTGTTTCTATTTTGTGGAATAGTTTGAGGAATATTGGAATTAGGTCCTCTTTTATGGTTGGATAGAACTCTGCACTAAACCTATCAGGCTTTTTTTGGTTGGGAGAATATTAGTGACTGTTTCTTTTTTTTTTTTAGGGGATATGGGACTGTATAGATCATTAATCTTATCCTGATTTAACTTTGCGACCTGGTATCTGTCTAGAAATTTGTCCATTTCATCCAGGTTCTCCAGTTTTGATGAGTATAGCCTTTTGTAGAAGGATCTGATGGTGTTTTGGATTTCATCAGGATCTGTTGTTATGTTTCCCTTTTCATTTCTGATTTTGTTAATTAGGATACTGTCCCTGTGCTCTCTAGTTAGTCTGGCTAAGGGTTGATCTATCTTGTTGATTTTCTCAAAACACCAGCTCCTTGTTTGGTTGATTCTTTGTATAGTTCTTTTTGTTTCTACTTGGTTGATTTCAGCCCTGAGTATTTCCTGCCTCTTAGATAAATTTGCTTCTTTTTGTTGTAGAGCTTTTTGTTGTGCGGTTAAGCTGCTAGTGTATGCTCTCTCCAGATTCTTTTTGGAGGCACTCAGAGCTATGAGTTTTCCTCTTAGGACTGCTTTCATTGTGTGCCATGAATTTGGATATGCTGTGGCTTCATTTTTATTAAACTCTAAAAAGTCTTTAATTTCTTTCTTTATTTCTTCCTTGACCAAGTTATCAGTGAGTAGAGAGTTGTTCAGCTTCCAAGTGCATGTAGACTTTCTATTATTTATGTTGTTATTGAAGATCAGCCTTATCTGTGGTGATCTGATAGGATGCATGGGATTATTTCAAACTTATTGTCTCTGTTTGGTGAGGCCTTTTTTGTGACGATTATATAGTCAATTTTGAAGAAGGTACCATGAGGTGCTGAGAAAAAGGTATATTCTTTTGTTTTAGGATAAAATGTTCTATAGATATCAGTTAAATCTATTTGTTTCATAATTTCTGTTAGTTTCATTGTGTCTTTGTTTAGTTTCTGTTTCCAGGATCTGTCCATTGATGAGAGTGGGGTGTTGAAGTCTCCCACTATTATTATGTGAGGTGCAATGTGTGTTTTGAGCTTTACTAAAGTTTCTTTTATGAATGTGGATGCCCTTGCATTTGGAGCATAGATATTCAGAATTGAGAGTTCATCTTGGAAGATTTTACTTTTGATGAGTATGAAGTGCCCCTCCTTGTCTTTTTTGATAACTTTGGGTTGGAAGTCGATTTTTTTCAATATTAGAATGGCTACTCCAGCTTGTTTCTTTGGACCATTTGCTTGGAAAATTGTTTTCCAGCCTTTTACTTTGAGGTAGTGTCTGTCTTTGTCCCTGAGGTGGGTTTTCTGTAAGCAGCAAAATGACTATTATTTTCAATGAGATACATTATGTTGCTATAATTCTTTTTCATGTTGTCCCTGTAGATGCTCCATCATTTTGGAAAATTTCTCTTTCTCTTGGTACATGATGCTCATCTTGAAATAACCATGTCTCAAAAATTAAATCACACAATTTAAGACATTTAAGTGTAAATGCTATTTAGTGGTAGGATATGTGAAACAGTAGATTAAATGAGACAAAGTATTCCTCTGAAAAGAAAGGATAAAAATATCAAGACTGTGACTAGGAGAAGGTATCTAGAAGATAGAATTTTCTAGGAAGCATTGTTCCTAAGTAGGGAGTTCTGAGCAACAAGAAGGTCAAGAAGACCAAATGTGGTACATTGGATTTCCACAAATGAGTAGACAAAATGTGAGGGCTATTTGCTAGGATATAAGGAGGAAGAGATGTGTGCTATGGTGGGAAACCCTTTGAAGATTCAGAGCACCTTGACCAACACCAGTTTTGCCCCTAGGCAGTACAATCACATCCTAATGTCATGCCTTCTTCATTTTCTTAGCTTTACTCAGATACCCGATCACAGCACCAAGAACCTTCCCACAAAGCCATAAGGTGCCTAGAGTGAGCACTACCAGGAATAGGATGACATCCAGAAAATACTGCTCATGTCATGGCTGCTGAAAAGTATAGTGCTTGAGATGTGCTACATCCCTGTCTTCAGGATGTGGTCAATCCAACCCACAAGCCTTTGAGCTGGGGGAATGGGGTAGGTGTGTCTGATCACTCTGGAAGCCATTGCTGCAGACTTGTACCTGTGGGTCAAAACAGAAGGTATATTATCAGTCATGCGCCAATATTTTGAGCCCTCATATCTCTCATTACCCCTACACACATACACACACACACACACACACACACACACACACACACACACACACACAGACACACACACACGCACATGCACATGCACACATACCACCCAAATATTTCTTTTCTGTACCCATTGGTGGGTTATATTGATATGTACATGCCTCTCATTAGCATGATCTACTTTAAAAGATTAATATAATCTTAATGGCTCAGATTCATTAATCCTAAAAGTACTAAAGTATAAAATAATTACTATTTTAGGACTAGACCATACCTTTTCTATTGAATAACTGTAGTGTTATAGTTGAAGTAATATCATATGTATGGAACAATCACTCTGTATCAGTGTATACTTATTGATAAATAATACTCTGGAGAGTCTGGAGAATTGTGCCTTGTTTCCTTCATATAACAACAGAATATCATATTGGTCAAAACAGGTTTTCACAACTCAAGCTTCATATTTATATATTATGCATAGTAGTATCCTGTGCTTGGTTTAAGGATTTATTTTTTCATTTTAATTATTGTGTGTGTATGTGCATGTGAGCGTGTAAGCATATGCATGTGTATTTGTGCACATGAATGCAGTTGACAGTGTGCCACGGGCTGGATCCAGTCAGAATCCCTCAACACAGGGGAGAAATCAGGATTCCAGTACTTAGGTGGGCAAGGAGTCAGCAAGTGACAAACAGACATAAACACAAGAGAGTGTTGGATCTGAATGTAATTTCTTAAAGCGAGCATCAGACTTATAGTACAGAAGAAAACAAGGAATTTAGGTGATACATTGAAGGTACATTGAAGTCATCTGATGCATAATGACACAAAACAGAGAAATGCATATATAAAGACTGGCAGGAAGCAGGCAGTGATTAAAACTGAAATAAAAAGCGGCCCTATCTTAAGTCACCTATTGTAGGAGTCAGATGAGGATTTCGCACCCTAGTCACAAGGGTCCCTTAGTAAGTGCCTAATTATGCTATTTCTCTGAGCCTTTTGAAAACTTATATCAGGGGGGATTCTGCTCTTGCTAACCTTTCCATGAAAAATATAATTCTCTAGTTCCTCCCTTAAACCACAACCCTCCTTCTTCCTAGACCATTGTAAATTCCTGCATATGGGAGTGACTTAGCTGTTACTTTAAGTATCTGTGGGGAACCTCCATTTATTAGAGGAGCCAACCAACTTTCTTTTAATATGTAATGTAGTCTGCCATACCTGACTGTAATGAGAATTCTAAGTTTACTTTGTAGAACTTGCCCTGAGATTTCTACTCTTATCCAGTAAACTACAATGTCTGATTTCTTTCACTATCTCTCTTTCAACAGTGGAGGCATTTTGTCTGAATAAGTCAAATCATTTCTTGGGGGCACCTATAATAAAACAATACTGAAAGAAAGCATGCAAGACCCTCCACCAACTATCTCAGGGACAAATCTGAAACACATTTGTGTTACCAGATGCCAAAGAACTTCCAGGAGACATTTTTCCATGAAACTTTTTGCCTCAGGACTGTGGCCAAGCTTTTGGACTTGTCGCACAGACTCCACTGGAGTGGATGTGGCACCAGTGGAGACCAGAAAAGGTTATCAGATCCCCTGGAGCTGAATTTACAGGTGGTTGTGAGCCCTACAGTATGTGTATACATAACCAAACTCCAGTACTCTGGAAGAATAGCAAGGGCCCTCATCCACTGAGCCATCTCTCCAGGACCCTGTGCTTCATTTAAGTCTTGTTGGTTTGCCACTATTTCAAAATTATTTGGCTAAAGAATTCCCATATTTTCATTTTCACAAATTATAAGCTGGCCCCAAAGATGCACAATATCATTTCTGTTCCACTCTAAAATACTTCTCTTATGTGCACAATGAGGAATGCCCACTCAGAATTTAATAATCTGAAAATCCAATTATTCTTCAGGTGAACATCTAGCACAACACATGAAACTGCAAATACTTACAGCTGCCCTGAAACTTACCAACTCTTTAGGCCTTCTGTTACATGGTTGTTTTTTTTTCCTGCTAACAAGACCTGCCTAAGTGCCTAGTTATAAAGAAATGTACAAAATTTGAAGAATTGACTCAGGTTTCTGCCTTTGAAGCATCAATAAATTATTTATACTCTCTTGGTTATAAGGGGAAAAATACTTGTTATTCTTTAAGAGAGATCACTGGGTTCTGGTAGGAGGTATTTACCTTGAAGTACCAAAGTCCCATCTTATTGCATCGCCGATTGGAAAACCATTAACTACCTGTTTAGTAGCGGCCCTTTGCTAGACACTGAGAAAAAAGTGGAAGATAAAGGACTTACACTTAAGTTTGCAGATTACAATTAATTACAAAGCATGCAGTGAGCAGTGTAGTATAGCAGTGAGCATAGCTGCCTTCCAATAAGGTACAAAAGTAAAGGAAAGTATAGAAAAGTAGAGCATTTTTAGACCCTAATGTTAAGATGGAATTCATGTAGTAAGCTAGCATGATAGGAGGCTGCTAGAAATAGAACCAATGGACTAGAAAGATAATGTCACAGATGAGACTTGAATCTCTTGGACAAGCTATTCCATAGAGAGAATGGAGGGAGCATTAATAGGCAAAGTGAGAGGAGGAGGAAGAGGAGAAGGAGGAAGAGGAGGAGGAAGAGGAGGAGGAAGAGGAGGAAGAAGAGGAGGAGGAGAAGCAGAGTGTAGAATGTTTGTAGAAGTGTAAGGCAATCCCCTGCCTCACATGGAATTCTCATTAAAGAAAATTATTTCGCTCAAAGAGGCCCCATATATGTAGACACAAACTAGAAAATTATTCTTGGCACCTCATTATAATTTCTGTAGTGTTACCTTTGGAGGACACAGGTTAGCTCTAGTATATTATGCACAATTCTGTTTCATGGATGACTCTTCTCTAATGAAAAATAGACTCCTCTCTCTCTCCCTCCCCTCCCCGTTAGATGAGAACTACATTCAACTTGATGATCACAACACATGATAGCTACATACCTCTTGTCTTCCATGACTTTTCTTATCTTCAGGACCTGTGCCACCTTCTTGACATTCTTAGGCCGGATGGAAATTCCAAACTTTCTTGCCTCTACTTGAACCATGTTGAAAGGCTGATCTAAGTTGATTGGAATCCCAACAATGGGAACCCCATGTTGGATGGCTTCTGTTACACTGCAGATTCCTCCATGGGTAACAAGCAGACGAATGCTTGGGTGAGCTGTTACAAAAGGAAAGACGGTTCAACACTTTAGTTTGAAAAGTTTGGAAAGGTGAGTTAAATTAGCACTTCAGAGAAAAATTAATAAAAGCCAGTAAGACTTCCATGTATATTTGAGTAAAATCTATTGTGTATTATACTTTCTATAGTTTGGAGACTATGAATCAAGGAATAATGCCACAGACATGTTTGTCTTTCCAAACCCTAATACCTGTCCCATATATCTTAAAAGAAATTAAAATGACTGTTACTAATTGAATGATTGAACTCTATCTCTATATATCTCATAGAATCAGCTTTTCTCTAGAAAATACTATCCAGTTAAACTATATAGAAAGTTGTACCTTTGATGATTTTGAACCATTATCCTACAACCTCTTAATTATTAATTGTAGTAGTGAGTGGACTCCAAAGGGAAGCTCAGAAACAAAGATTATCATTAGTGCATGTAAGGCCATCTCCATAAAACCAACACTAGGCCAATTCAATAGCCTAATTTGAAGAAGCTCAAACTAGTGCTCTCATGGCTTGCTACAACTCCAAGCATTGTTGGCACAAACGTTGTGTAGTTATGAATTTTCAAGCCCCTTCTGCATAAGAAGGGTTTTGATAAGAATGTGTCCAGTCACTCCTGTTATATGACACATGATTGACAGGTGCTAAGCAGTTAACTAAAGACAATAGCTATACTATTATGTGTCCTTAGTTCACTTGCCACTGTGTATTACATTTAAAATGTCCTTTCAGGGGCAGATAGAGTGCAGTCAACATAATATGATAGAAGGCTATTACTCAATAAATATCTGAAGCCTGTCATAATATGAAAAGAGAATAAAAGAATAAAACAGTCCGCTCTGGTGACTTTGAAAAGGTGGTTTAACTCTCCTAGCTCTCTGGCTTGATGACCTCTGTCCTCCAGTATCTTGCTTAAGTCTATCAATAGCAGACCCTTCTAATATTAGTTTACATCCCCATCTAGTTAGTGGGTCCTGGTGACTATCACACGTATGTGAGTGTAAAGAGAAGAGACATCTGTGCAGTCCTCACCTAAGAGGTCATTCTGAGAAAGCTAGTCCACAATTTTCACATTTTTAGCGAACTTGATATCTTTCGACCAATAGGAAGCATTAAACTTCCAACCCCCTAGAAGGAGGTGGGCGAAGGCATTGTTCAGCTCACTGATGCTTTTCTTGGTCTGATAGAAGCTCAGTGTGGATCCCTGAGAAACAAGAACAAAGCCAGAGTCGCCAAACTTAGCCGTGAAGTTCTCCAAGTCCTAGAGAGAGAATAAAATGAATCAATAGGGTTATGTGTGACATTCTGGATGGGTGTGCCATGAAAGTCAGATGATGTATCTATGTATGAACATGCCTATCCATTAGCAACTTCTGCAAATTATCCTGAGCTGCCTTTCATAGGGCAGTGTCCTCTGCATCATGCTTTATTTATTGTGCTTACATGGTTTAGAAATCACTTGAGTCATTCTTACAGACATGTTTTCCATATAAACAATTTTGCTAATCAATATGAGTCTGAAGAGGGTTTTAGGGTTTCAGCCAACACTTCCTCTCTCTCTCTCTCTCTCTCTCTCTCTCTCTCTCTCTCTCTCTCTCTCTCTTCCTCCCTCTCCCTCCTCCTCCCCCTGTCCTGTCCCTTTCCCTCCCCCTTCCTCTCACACACACCCTAGAATGTAAGTAGCATCAACAGTTGCAGATTCTGGATATCTATACCTAACAATATTTTGTAAAATAAGGATGCTGGGATTATTTGGAATATATTTCCTCACTGAATTTCTGGTTGTAGTATCAGGGTCATACTCTTTGGATCATTGTAGGTCCTAGAAGCTATGAGAACTTTGTTATATTCCAAGGCTGGCCCCAGATGATGCTGTTTGGAAGTACATACTGAAGTGTGCTATTCCAGAAGGGAAGTCAAGCTATAAAATCCTGCAAAATCATTTCTCTCATGAAAAGTGTGGCCAACACAGGTTAAGGCTCCTTGGTACCCCCATCTAACAAACCATTTAGCATGTTTTCCTTTAATATTTCTTCACAATTGGAGTTTGACCTTCATACTCCTTCACCTGTATCAGTGGTTTCAAGTTAAAGCTGAAAATTAGAAATACTTGAGAAGATAATTTTTAAGCACTAAATGAAAACCTAAAACCTCAGACATCAAACAGTATTAATTATGGTACTGAGATAAATGAATTCTTACTGAAGAGAAATTAATGTACGTATAGAGAAAAAAAATGTGGTTACTTTCAGTACATTTTCAATCCTATTAACTTCCACCTTCCCACCATTTTTACAGATCTTATCCTATCAACATTCATGCTCCAAGCCTTACTAATACAGTGCCCAGAATTTGCAAATATGTTACTTGGTCTGAATTGCCTACTCCAAAAGTTTTATATAAGTGACATTTTGGATTGGATTCTTTGACTTAGCATACTGGTTTTGGCTTACACTGATTATAGCATATAATTCATCTTTTGCTTTAAGGCTGAAAACATCTGTGGTGCGCACGAGTGTGTGTGTGTGTGTTTCCATTTTTATTTAGTATAGGTGCATTAGTTATTTATGCCTCTTGGATATAATTAATATTCCCATGACCATACATACATGCACGGGTATTTATTTGGATGACTTTTTCAATTTCTTAAAATATATTTGTCTAGTGCTACAATGGCCATATGGTATAGCAATTTTGTCTTTGGATTATTGTATGATCTGAAAATGGCTTTTCACACTAGTCATATAAATTCATGTTCCTGGAAATAGTGTACTTAGATTCAATTTCCCCTCATTTGCTTCTGCATTTCTTGTCTTCTGATGAGAAAGTAAGGAATGTCTTGTTTTCTAGGTTTACATCAGAATAATGATGGTATATAGAATGATGATCCAAACAATTTGTTCAGAGATTTTTTTTATAGCATGTCTCCATTTGTTTAGGAAGTCTTTACTTTCCATCATCAATATTTGTAGCTCTCAATATTGAAGTGTTCAATTTTATGACTATTTTCATTAACATTGATATTGACGCTTACTTAAATGCTTCACTAAACAAAATTGAAATCCTCAATTTTTTTTACAATTTTTAATTAGGTATTTTCTTCATTTACATTTCAAATGCTATCCCAAAAGTCCCCCATACCCTCTCCCCCCACTCCTCTATCCATCCACTCCTGCTTCTTGGCCCTGGTGTTCCCCTGTATTGGGGCATATAAAGTTTGCAAGACCAAGGGGCCTCTCTTCCCAATGATGGCCGACTAGGCCATCGTCTGCTACATATGCAGCTAGAGACATGAGCTCCGGGGGTACTGGTTAGTTCATATTGTTGTTCCACCTATAGGGTTACAGACCCCTTTAGCTCCTTGGGTACTTTCTCTAGCTCCTCTATTGGGGACCCTGTGTTCCATCCAATAGCTGACTGTGAGCATCCACTTCTGTGTTTGCCAGGCACTGGCATAGCCTCACAAGAGACAGCTATATAAGGGTCCTTTCAGCAAAATCTTGCTGGCATATGCAATGGTATCAGCGTTTGGAGGCTGATTATGGGATGGATCCCCAGGTGTGGCAGTCTCTAGATGGTCCATCCTTTCATCTCAGCTCCAAACTTTGTCTCTGTAACTCCTTCCATGGGTGTTTTATTCCCAATTCTAAAAAGGGGCGAAGTGACCACACTTTGGTCTTTGTTCTTCTTGAGTTTCATGTGTTTCACAAATTGTATCTTGGGTATTCTAAGTTTCTGGGCTAATATTCACTTATCAGTGAGTGCATATCATGTGAATTCTTTTGTGATTGGGTTACCTCACTCATGATGATGCCCTCCAGGTCCATCCATTTGCCTAGGAATTTCATAAATTCGTTGTTTTTAATAGCTGAGTAAATGTACCATGTTTTCTATATCCATTCCTCTGTTGAGGGACATCTGGGTTCTTTCCAGCTTCTGGCTATTATAAATAAGGCTGCTATGAACATAATGGAGCATGTGTCCTTATTACCAGTTGGAACATCAGTTTTGCGTGTGCCCTGACTTGCCAGCAAGAACGATGCTGCAACAGGATCCTTCTGCACACGTTTATTGGGAGAGCTTGATTGCAGAGGCGAAGAGACCCCAAGCTCAGAACTGGTGCTGCTTATATAGGAGAGGCGTGTCTCTTGGTTATGCATGGATTATGCTTACCACCTCATTTGCATGTCTTCATCTGATTGGTTAACTTGTCTCTCATCTGATTGGTTAACTTGTCTTTCATCTGATTGGTTAACTTGTCTCTCATCTGATTGGTTAACTTGTCTCTTATCTGATTGGTTATATTCTCAAAACCTCATCTTGGCAAAAACTTTAATGCCTTTGTATGTGTGGTGGCCAGCGGTAGCCAGCGCCACCCTGCAACGGCACATGTGGCTTCCCACAGCCCAGGAGAGGTATTGCTGGATCCCCCAGTAGTATTTAATGCCCTGTTCATAATAATCAGAAATTAGAAACAACCTAAATATCCTAGGTGTTCATCAACTGATGAATAAATAATGAAAATATAGTATATTCACCAAATGGAACATTATTCAGGTGCTAAATAAAATGAAATCTCCAAGTAAACAGATGGAGCTAGAAATAAATTATCCTAAGTGAGTTAATCAGAATCAAAAAGACAAACATAGTAGGTTTTCTCTTGTATGTGGATGTTAGCTCTTAAGCTCTTGATACACGTGCTACAACCTGAATAACCAGAGGGTATTACCATGTAAGGGAGTAGAGAGAAGGAAAGGCTTTTCCTTTTTCAAGGAGGGGGAAAGAGAATACAGTGTCATAGAGAGATAAAACAGAAACTAATTAGGAGGATTAATTAGGGAGGACGATTGTGAGAAGGGCACTTGAGGAAATGCAGGAGGAGCACCTATCACTAAAGGTCATTTGAAAAATCATAAGAAGCTACTACCTCTACTGCTGTAGAAGCTTCCTGAAATATACACATCTATTTAAAGAATCTAAATGGAATCCCCAAATAATAAGAGAAATAATGCCTAAGATAAACATCTTAAACCACCAAGTAAAACATCCAGACCAGAAATGGGTCACATCTTGTTGAGTCATTAGCGAAAGGGTTCTCACGGAATTTCCACAAAATCACAGTCTATTGCCAAGGCTACGGTTCGCTTCTCCAAGCCTGATGATAAGGCCCTATTGCTGAACACACTTAATCTGTCATTGAACAAGAACTTGAGGTTGTACCTAACTGGAAGCTTCATCCCTACTACATTGTTCATGATTCTGGAAGGTAATCATCAGTATCACCCAGCTACAAACTCTGTGACCTTCACCATGCATGCATGCATGATATACTAGTGCAATAGTCACCAAAGGTTATGGGAACAACCAGCCACTTTTAGATGGAATTTAAGGCCCAACCCAGAGATGGAACCCATACCTGACTCTGCTAGAAAGTCTAAGAATCTGAGAGTAGACAGATTACGGACAAGCCTAGGGCAAAGGCTACTACTAGGATTCTCCTAAATGAATTTAGGAGTAAAATGAATCTCCATGACATACTGCTATGCCCATAAATCAGTGCCTAGCTCAGCTCTCATCAAAGAAGCTTCTTCTTGCAGTGTATAAGAATCAGTGCAAAAATCCACAAGTGGACAGTGGCAGTGAGAGACCTTGGAGCACTCAGTCCTAAATGGGATGTCTTCATTAACCCTTCAAGGCTCGGAGATCTAAGCATAAGAAAAGGCAAAAGGATTACAAGAGCCAGAGGTGGTGGTTTACATAAGGAAATTGTATCTTTCAAACACAACAGGACTGATATACAGATGAACTGCTAGCTGATACCCATTAATAAAGGTAAAATCAGCTTTCACCACTGGGTATATCAACTGCATTCCAGGGCCAGACCTTCTGCCCAGGAGTCCAACCTGTTAGCCAACAGAAAATGAACTCATTGGTATCTTTGTGGACTTCTTGTTTCATTTTGCTCTTCTTTGGGGTGAGGGGGTATTTTTATTTTACTGATCTTATGGCTATTTTTAATTTTCATATTTGTGGGTATTTTTTTTACTGGTCTTTGTTGTTATTATTTTTGTTTCTTGGTTTTTTATTTTTTATTTTTGGGATTTTTTTGAAAGAGAAAATAAAGATAAATAAGTAGGAAGGATCTTAGTGTTGTAGGAGAGGATAATATGATCAAAATAAATTATATGAGAAATTATTAATAAAAATAAGTCATTTCATATTTTAAATGTCTATAATATTATACTTAAAAACAGAGCTATACAATGCCTTCCTTGGCTTTCTTGTAAAAGTGTTTTATATTCAATATACTTTGATTTAGATCTCAATAGGTTTGGAGACACAAGACCATAGTAACAGTACTTGTTGCCAATCTCTAATGTTCTACTCTGAGCACATCTTTTCTCAAACCTTATTATATTTTATTCTGAATAAATTACCTACTTAATAATCATTGAGAGCACACGTCATCAATGCACTTAGCCTAAACACAGGAGAAAAATGATAACTTTATTTTAAAATTCATAGCCACAAAGTCAGGACTGGAGTTAGAAAAGGAGAGAGCCCACAGATAGCACACTGTCAGAGGTCCTTAATGCTGGGGTAGAAAAGGTTCTAACTTTGTCCTTGCACAACTAAATGCTGCATCTGAAATACTTTACTTGCAACATCCTATTGTGTTCTCAGCATCCCTTTGGCAAATGGTTGTCATAGCCTGTGCTATCGACCTGAAACTTAAGCAGAGACCTAAGGTTTTACTTACTTGGGTATTGGCTGAACAGGTTTGTCCAGTAAGCCTCCCACATAGACCCTATTGGGAAACAGGGGACGAGCAAAATCCAAGGCAAAGTCATAGTTAACAAACCACAGCTCAGCTTTCAGTAAAAGGTCAGACAACACCAGCGGAGAGCCTTCTGTAAAATTCTTCTGGATGGTGCCATCATAATAGGAAAATGTTTTCCTTTGCTTCACGAAGAATCAGAGAACATCAGAAAGTTCTTCATTAGACCCCAGAAGTCCATTTAGTTAGTTAGACCAGAACCGTACACTGGAACATAGGACAAGGGGCTTGATAAACCAAAGTCCATAAAGCTAAATAGAGTGGAAAGGAGGACATAAATTATTTTACTGGTTTCTCAGCAATAAGGAAAAAACAAGGATCTGTTGAATCCAAAAATAGTAGGTCAAAGTTTTCATGTATTAAAGAATCCATGATGTCCCTTCTGAATAACAGCTCACTGCATAAATCACGTAGTATTCAAACAGTTTGTGTAGCTGTAGAATTCTTCTCTGTGAAAAAAATTAAAAAGTTTATGTAGAATATATTCATTTCAAAGTATTTTTAAACAAAATATTCCATGACTGTCCAACAACTGTCTACAGGACTGGCCATTCTTGTAGTTATTTCTATTCTTTAAAATCTCATAATCTACTCATAATCTATACCTCATTTCTCTCATCCATCCTTGATGATTACAATGTTTACAGTGCTGCAATATATTTCCAATGTACATTGGACCCTGTCAGTAACCATAGAAAACCTCAGAGTCTTGTATTTTGTTCAACATTTATGGGATGCTCTCATTACCTCTTGTGAATTCAGTTACATTTCAAAACACTATAATGTTTACTTGCAAAACTGGTAAATAATTTCATAGAAGCTTCTAAAGAATCAGCCATATGCTTTTTTCCACAATGGACTGAACTGTCTCACAAAAAGAACATTCTGAGTATAATGTTGAGTGCAAAATATTAGCCAAATAACAGCCTTCCAGAGATCTGGTATAAAATAAATGTTAAAAAAAATTCAACAGGTTTCTTTTGGTCAGCGCCACTCTAACTTGGGTGCAAGCACAGCAGACAGTCCAACGGTCCCCAGAGGAAAGAAGTGTCTAATCCCAGGCACTTTAACACACTCAGGACCTTAAGATTCCAGGATTCCAGGATACCCAGAGTTTGGTAACAACAGGATCTCAGGATATCACAGGCAGCTTGACTCCCAGGAACTCTGACACACCCAGAATCTCAGGATCACAGGATCCTGGAATCACAGGAATACAGAAAAAGCTGGACTCTGAGTTCTGACTTGACATGGATTACAGGAAGGACAGGCTCTAATCAGATATATCAAGAGAATACAATACCCAGCAAATAGAATATTATACCCAAAAACTCTCAGTTGCAATAGATGGAGAAACCAAAGTATTCCATGACAAAACCAAACTTACACAATATCTTTCCACAAATCCAACCATTCAAATGATATTAAAGGGAAAACTCCAACACAAGGAGGGAAAGTATACATTAGAAAAAGCAAGAAAGTAATTTTCAACAAACCTAAAAAAAGATAACCACATGAACAGAATTCTAACTCTAACAACAAAAATAACAGGAAGCAACAATTACTTTTCCTTAATATCTCTGAATATCATGGACTCAATTCTCCAATAAAAAGACATAGACTAACAATCTGACTATACAAACAGGACCCAACATTTTGCTGCATACAGGAAACCCACCTCAGTGACAAAGACAGCATTACCTCAGAGTAAAAGGCTGGAAAACAAATTTCCAAGCAAATGGTCCCTTCTTCTCAGCACCTCATGGCACCTTCTCCAAAACTGACCATATAATCAGTCACAAAACAGGCCTCAACAAATAAAAAAAAATGAAATAATTCCATGTATCCTATCAGATCACCATGGACTAAGACTGATCTTCAATAAAAACATAAATAATAGAAAGCCCACTGTCTTAGTCAGGGTTTCTATTCCTGTGCAAACATCATGACCAAGAAGCAAGTTTGGAAGGAAAGGGTTTATTCATCTTATACTTTCCACATTGCTGTTAATCACCAAAGGAAGTCAGGACTGGAACTCAAGTAGGTCAGGAAGCAGGAGCTGATGCAGAGACCATGGAGGGATGTTTCTTACTGGCTTGCTTCCCCTGGCTTGCTCAGCCTGCTCTCTTATAGAACCCAAGACTACCAACCCAGAGATGGTCCCAACCACAAGGGGCCTTTCCCCCTTGATCACTAATTGAGAAAATGCCTTACAGCTGGATCTCATGGAGGCAATTCCCAACTGAAGCTCCTTTCTCAGTGATAACTCTAGCCTGTATCAAGTTGACACACAAAAACAGCCAGTACACCTATATACAAGTGGAAACTGAACAGCACTCTACTCAATGATAACTTGGTCAAGGAAGAAATAAAGAAAAAAACTAAAGACTTTTTAGTGTTTAATGAAAATGAAGCCACAACATAGCCAAACTTATGGGACACAATGAAAGCAGTCCTAAGAGGAAAACTCATAGCTCTGAGTGCCTCCATAAAGAATTTGGAGAGAGCATTCACTAGCAGCTTAATAGCACAACTAAAATCTCTAGAACAAAAAGAAGCAAATTCACCCAAGAAGAGTAGATTGCAGGAAATAATCAAAACCAAGGCTGAAATCATACAAGTGGAAACAAAATGAACCATACAAAGAATCAACCAAACAAGGAGCTGGTTCTTTGAGAAAATCAAAATAGTTACACTTAACCTGATTAACCAGAGGGCACAGAGACAGTATCCAAATTAACAAAATCAGAAATGAAAAGGAAGACATAACAACAGAATCTGAGGAAATCCAAAAAATCATCAGATCCTATTGCAAAAGCCCATACTCAACAAAACTGGAAAACCTTGACGAAATGGACAATTTTCTAGACAGATATCAGGTACCAAAGTTAAATCAGGATCAGACTAACAATCTACACCATCTGGTATTCCATAAAGAAATAGAAACAGTCATTAATAGTCCCCCAACCAAAAAAAGCCCAGGGCCAGATGGGTTCAGTGCAGAGTTCTATCAGACTTTCAAAGAAGACCTAATACCAATACTCCTCAAACTATTCCACAAAATAGAAACAGAAGGTATTCTACCCATTTTTTTAATGAAGCCACAATCACTCTGATACCTAAAGCAGACAAAGACCCAACAAAGAAAGAGAACTTCAGACCATTTTCCCTATGAATATCGATGCAAAAATACTCAAAAAAATTCTCACAAACCAAATCCAAGAACACATCAAAATGATCATCCATCATGATCAAGTAGGCTTCATCCCAGGGATGCAGGGATGGTTTAATATATG
The DNA here is from genome assembly GCF_000001635.26 of Mus musculus. Classification (NCBI taxonomy): domain Eukaryota; kingdom Metazoa; phylum Chordata; class Mammalia; order Rodentia; family Muridae; genus Mus; species Mus musculus. The sequence continues at coordinate 9,264,216 of NC_000081.6, forward strand.
GAAATCCATCAGCGTAATCCACTATATAAACAAACTCAAAGACAAAAAACACATGATCATCTCATTAGATGCTGAGAAAGCATTTTACAAAATCCAACACCCCTTACTGATAAATGTCTTGGAAAGATCAGGAATTCAAGGTCCATTTCTAAACATAATTAGAGCAATATACAGCAAACCAGTAGCCAATATCAAAGTAAATGGAGAGAAACTTGAAGCAATCTCACTAAAATCAGGGACTAGACTAGACACTGCTCATTCAATATATTCAATATAGTAGTTGAAATGCTAGCCAGAGCAGTTAGACAACAAAAGGAGATGAAAGGGATACAAATTGTAAAGGAGGAAATCAAACTATCACTATTTGCAGATGGTATATTATACTAAAATGACCTCAAAAATTTCACCAGAGAACTCTTAAACCTGACAAACAACTTCAACAAAGTACCTGGATATAAAATTAACTCAAACAAATCAGTGGCTTTTCTTTACAGAAAAATTAAAAAAGAATAAACAGACTGAGAAAGAAAATTAGAGAGACAACACCCTTCAAAATAGTCACAAATAATATAAAATACTTAGGTGTGACTCTAACTAAGCAAGTGAAATATCTTTATCATAAGAACTTCAAGTCTCTGAAGAAAGAAATTGAAGATCTCAGAAGATGGAAAGATCTCCAATGCTCTTGGATTGGCAGGATTAATGTAGTAAAAATGGTTATCTTGTCTGCTGAAAGCAATCTACAGATTCAATGCAATCCTCATCAAAATTCCAACTCAATTCTTCACTCATTAGAAAGGGCAATTTGCAAATTCATCTGGAATAACAAAAAGCCTAGGAGGTTATCATGTAGAAGAATGCGAATTGATCCATTTCTATCTCCTTGTACTAAGGTCAAATCTAAGTGGATTAAGGAACTCCACATAAAACCAGAGACACTGAAACTTATAGAGGAGAAAGTAGGGAAAAGCCTCGAAGACATGGGTACAGGGGAAAAAATTCCTGAATAGAACAGCAATGGCTTGTGCTGTAAGATCGAGAATTCACAAATGGGACCTCATAAAATTGCAAAGCTTCTGCAAAGCAAAAGACACCGTCAATAAGACAAAAAGGCCACCAACAGATTGGGAAAGGATCTTTACCTATCCCAAATCGGATAGGGGACTAATATCCAATATATATAAAGAACTCAAGAAGGTGGACTCCAGAAAATCGAACAACCCCATTAAAAAATGGGGCTCAGAGCTGAACAAAGAATTCTCACCTGAGGAATACCGAATGGCAGAGAAGCACCTGAAAAAATGTTCAACATCCTTTATCATCAGGGAAATGCAAATCAAAACAACCCTGAGATTCCACTTCACTCCAGTCAGAATGGCTAAGATCAAAAACTCAGGTGACAGCAGATGCTGGCAAGGATGTGGAGAAAGGGGAACACTCCTCCATTGTTGGTGGGATTGCAAGCTTGTACAACCACTCTGGAAATCAGTCTGGCGGTTCCTCAGAAAATTGGACATAGTACTACCGGAGGATCCCGCAATACCTCTCCTGGGCATATATATATCCAGAAGATGTCCCAACCGGTAAGAAGAACACATGCTCCACTATGTTCATAGCAGCCTTGTTTATAATAGCAAGAAGCTGGAAAGAACCCAGATGCCCCTCAACAGAGGAATGGATACAGAAAATGTGGTACATTTACACAATGGAATACTACTCAGCTATTAAAAAACTGAACTTATGAAATTCCTAGGCAAATGGATGGACCTGGAGGGTATCATCTTGAGTGAAGTAACCCAATCACAAAGGAACTCACACAATATGTACTCACTGATAAGTGGATATTAGCCCAGAAACTTAGGATACCCAAGATATGATACAACTTGCCAAACGCATGAAATTAAAGAAGAACGAAGACCAAAGTGTGGACACTTTACCCTTTCTTAGAAACGGGAACAAAACACCCATGGAAGGAGTTACAGAGACAAAATTTGGAGCTGTGACGAAAGGATGGACCATCTAGTGATTGCCATATGCAGGGATCTATCCCATAATCAGCTTCCAGATGCTGACACCATTGCATACACTAGCAAGATTTTTCTGAAAGGACCCAGATATAGCTCTCTCTTGTGAGACTATGCCGGGGCCTAGCAAACACAGAAGTGGATGATCACAGTCAGCTATTGGATGGGTCACATGGCCCCCAATGGAGGAGCTAGAGAAATTAACCAAGGAGCTAAAGGGAACTGCAACCCTATAGGTGGAACAACAATATGAACTAACCAGTCCCCGGGAGCTCTAGTCTTTAGTTGCATATGTATCAAAAGATGGCCTAGTCGGCCATCACTGCAAAGAGAGGCCCATTGGACTTGCAAACTTTATATGCCCCAGTACAGGGGAACGCCAGGGCCAAAAAGGGGGAGTGGGTGGGTAGGGGATTGGGGGGTGGGTGGGTATGGGGGACCTTTGGGATAGCATTGAAAATGTAAACTAGGAAAATACCTAATAAAAATAAATAAATAAATAAATAAATAAAAAGATTCTAAACAAACAAACAAAAAAAAAGCTTAGGATAGCAAAAATTATTCTCAAAAGTAAAAGAATCTCTGGTGAAATCACCATCCCTGACCTCAAGCTGTACTACAGAGCTATTGTGATAAAAACTGCATGGTACTTGTACATAGACAGACAGGTAGATCAATGGAATAGAACTGAGACACAGAAATGAACCCACACACCTATGGTCACTTAATCTTTGCCAAAGGAGCTAAATCCATCCAGTGGGAAAAGGTTAACATTTCCAAAATATGGTGCTGGCTCAACTGGTGGTTAGCATGTACAAGAATGTGAATTGATCTATTCTTATCTCCTTGTAGAAAGCTCAAGTCTAAGTGGATCAAGGGACTCCACATAAAACCAGAGACACTGAAACTTATAGAGGAGAAAATGAGGAAGATCCTCGAACATATGGGCACAGGGGAAAACTCCTGAACAGAACACTTGTACTGTAAGATCAAGAATTAACAAATGGCACCTCATAAAATTCCAAAGCTTCTGTAAGGCAAAGGACATTGTCAATAGACAAAACAGCAACCAAAAGATTGGGAAAAGATCTTTGTCAATCCTAAATCTGATAGAGGGCTAATATCCAATATATACAAAGAACTCAAGAAGTTAGACTCCAGAAAACCAAATAACCCTATTAAAAATGGGGTACAGAGCTAAACAAAGAATCCTCAACTGAGGAATATCGAATGGATGAGAAGCACCTGAGAAAATGTTCAACATCCTTATTAGGGAAATGCAAATCAAAACAACCCTGTGATTCCACCTCATACCAGTCAGAATGGCTAAAATCAAAAACTCAGGTGAATATGATACTGAGTGACGTAACCCAAATCACAAAAGAATACACATGGTATGCACTCACTGATAAGTGGATATTAGCCCAGAGACTTAGAATACCCAAGATACAATTCACAAAACACATGAAAAACTCATGAAGAAGGAAGACCAAAGTGTGGATACTTCAGTCCTTCTTAGAAGAGGGAAAAAAACACCCATGGAAGGAGTTACAGAGACAAAATTTGCAGCTGAGATGAAAGGATAGACCATCCAGAGACTGCCCCACCTGGAGGTCCATCCGAATCAGCCACCAAATGCAGACACTATTGCATATGCCAGCAAGATTTTGCTGAAAAGACCCTGATATAGCTGTCTCTTGTGAGGCTATGCCGGTGCCTAGGCAAACACAGAAGTGGATGCTCACAGTTATTGTCCGAACTTTTGTCCCCGCCGGCAAGAACACACTCAGGACAACCGGAATCTTCTGCGGCAAAGCTTTTATTGCTTACTTATCAGGAGGGAAGACCCCGAACCGGGAAAATGGCGCTGCTTATATAGCCCGCAGCGTGACGTTTCAGCACCTGATGTGGCGTGACAGCTCCTGATTCGTTGTTTGCCCATCACCCCATTACTATGCCGCGAGATGGGCAGTGACTAGGCGTGAGTTCACTCTTGCACTTGCGCATAAGGCTTGTTTACTAGTTAGGCACAGTGGAAGCCAGCACCATCTTATAATGGCGATTGCTCACAGCACGCACGTGATTGCTCGCGGCACGGCTCTCCACACACAGTCAGCTATTGGATGGAACACGGGGCCCCAATGGAGGAGCTAGAGAAAGTACCCAAGGAGCTGAAGGGGTCTGCAACCCTATAGGTAGAAAAACAATATGAACTAACCAGTACTCCCTGGAGCTCGTCGTTTCTAGCTGCATATTTAACAGAAGATGGCCTAGTCAGCCATCATTGGGAAGAGAGGCCCCTTGGTTTTGCAAACTTTATATGTCCCAGTACAGGGGAAACACCAGGGCCAAGAAGTGGGAGTGGGTGCGTAGGGGAGTGGGGGTTGGGGCGTTGGAGGGTATAGGGGACTTTTGGGATAGCTATTGAAATGTAAATGAAGTAAACACCTAATAAAAAATTGGAAAAAAAAAGAACTTAGGGAACAAACACCCTTCAAAATACTCACAAATAATATAAAATACCTTGGTGTGATTCTAACTAAGGAGATGTGGGATCTGTATGATAAGAACTTCAAGTCTCTGAAGAAAGAAATCGAAGAAGTTCTCAGAAGATGGAAAGATCTCCCATACTCATGGATTGGCAGGATTAATATAGTAAAAATGGCTATCTTGCTGAAAACAATCTAAAGATTCAATGCAATCCCCATCAAAATTCCAACTCAGTTCTTCACTGAGTTAGAAAGGGCAATTTACAAGCCAAGCGTGGTAGCGCACACCTTTAATCCCAGCACTTGGGAGGCAGAGGCAGGCAGATTTCTGAGTTCGAGGCCAGCCTGGTCTACAAAGTGAGTTCCAGGATAGCCAGGGCTCTACAGAGAAACCCTGTCTCAAAAAACAAAACAAAAGAAAAAACAAAACAAAAACCAACCAAACAAACAAAAAACCCAAAAAACAAAACAAACAAACCAAGAAAAACAGAAAGGGAAATTTGCAAATTCATCTGGAATAACAAAAAACCTAGGATAGCAAAAACTATTCTCAACAATAAAAGAACCTCTGGGGGAATCACCATGCCTGAGCTCAAGTGGTACTACAGAGCAATAGTGATAAAAACTGCATAGTACTGGTACAGCGACATCCATGTAGATCAATGGAATAGAATTGAAGACCAAGAAATGAATCCACATACCTGTGGTCACTTGATCTTTGACAAAGGAGCTAAATCCATCCAGTGGAAAGAAGATAGCATTTTCAACAAATGGTGCTGTCTCAAATGGCAGTTATCATGTAGAAGAATGAGAATTGGTCCATTCTTATTTCCTTGTAGAAAGCTCAAGTCTAAGTGGATCAAGGAACTCCACATAAAACCAGAGACACTGGAATTTTTAGAGGACAAAGTGGGAAACATCCTTTAAGATATGGGCACAGGGGACAAATTCCTGAACAGAACAGCAATGGCTTGAGCTGTAAGATCTAGAATCGACAAATGGGACCTCATAAAGTTTCAAAGTTTCTGTAAGGCAAAAGAATATGTCAATAAGTCAAAACAGCAGTCAACAGATTTGGGAAAGATCTTTAGCAATAATAAATCCGATAGGTGGATAATATTCAACATATATATAAAGAACTCAAGAAGTCCTTTATAACCCAAAATCAAATAACCCTATTATAAATGGAGCACAGAGCTAAACAAAGAATTCTCAACTGGGGAATACCGAATGACTGAGAAGCTCCTACAAAAATGTTTAGCATCCTTAATCATCAGGAAAATGCAAATCAAAACAACTCTGAGATTCCACCTCACACCAGTCAGAATGGCTAAGATAAAAAACTCATGTAACAGTAGATGCTGGCAAGGATGTGGAGAAAGAGGAACACTCCTCCATTGCTGATGGGATTGCAAGCTTGTACAACCACTCTGGAAATCAGTCTGGAGGTTCCTCAGAAAATTGGACATAGTACTACCGGAGGATCCCGCAATACCTCTTCTGGGCATATATCCAGAAGATGTCCCAACCAGTAAGAAGGACACATGCTCCACTATGTTCATAGCAGCCTTATTTATAATAGCCAGAAGCTGGAAAGAACCCAGATGTCCCTCAACAGAGGAATGGATACAAAAAATGTGGTACATTTACACAATGGAGTACTACTCAGTTACTAAAAACAATGAATTTATAAAATTCTTAGACAAATGGATGGATCTCGAGGATATCATCCTGCGTGAGATAATCTAATCACAAAAGAACACACATTATATGCATTCACTGATAAGTAGATGTTAGTCCAGAAGCTCAGAATACCCAAGATACAATTTGCAAAACACATGAAACTCAAGAAGGAAGAACAAAGTGTGTATCCTTTGATCCTTCTTAGAAGGGGGAACAAAATACCCATGGAATGAGTTACAGAGACAAAGTTCAGAGCAGATACCGAAGGAATGACCAGCCAGAAACTGCCCCACCTGGAGTTCCATCCCATAAACAACCTCCAAACCCAGACACTACTGCAGATGCCAACAAGAGCTTGCTGACAGGAGCCTGATATAGCTGTCTCCTGAGAGGCTCTGCAGGGGCCTGAGTAACACAGAAGTGGATGATCATAGTTGTCCACTAGACAGAACATAGGATCCCCAATGAAGGAGCTAGAAAAATATCCAAGGAGCTGAAGGGTTTTGCAGCTGCATAGGAGGAACAACAATATGAACTAACCAGTAACCCAAGAGCTCCCTGGGACTAAAGAACAAATCAAAGAAAACACATGGAGGGACTTGTGACTCTAGCTGCATTTGTAGCAGAAGATGGCCTAGTTGGTCATCAATGGGAGGAGAGGTCCTTGGTCATGTGAAGTTTATATGCCCCAGTATAGGGAAATACCTGGGCCAGGAAGCAGGAGTGGTTGGGTTGGGGAGCAGGTGGAGTGGGGAGAGGATAGGGGATTTTTTGGGGAAACTAGGAAAGGGGATAACATTTAAAATGTAAATAAAGAAAATATATAATAAAAAAAGAAAAAAAAGGAAAAATACAAAAAGAAGAAAATTATAGTGTGTTCTTAGTATTGGAATCAGGTAAACACATACATAAACTGTGAGAAGACGATGGAAGAGGAATGGAAGGGAGGCAATGCAGTTAAACTATTCATTTGTCACCACTGAAGTTGGAGTTATCTCAGTGAAGAAACTGTGGTGAGACGAAAGTGGAGCCAAGAGAAAGCTAATTACTTGACACACAATAGTTCATGAATGTTCAATAGGTTACTCTGAAAATTATTTACCAAGTATAAGTGGTTGCAAATTTTGTGCACAAACTCAAGATGTAATGAAAGTTAATTGTATTGATAGGAAAATTGAAACATACCCTGGACTGTGAATCATGATGCCCAGTCAATACTACATTCATGGTATTCCTATTCAAACTCTAAAACCATATAGGTAGTATAGTAAAATATCTACTTTCTTCCCTTTTCTGTCCCCAACCTCTGAAATTCCAAACTAATTTTAAGGCAACTCTCCTGCCCCATAACACTTTTGTAAGCCTTGGTCACATTTTCTATTTCCCCCTTTTATTGATGACCCACTGAGTTTAATTAAGGTTGCTCCCATGAACATGATTCCAGGGTTATTTCTTAGGGCATGGGCAACCTCCCAGTAGCTACACCACTGAAGAAAAAAAATGACTCTCCTACTAGCAGCCACGAGTTATCTACAGCTCCTCAGTTGTAGGTCGAGGTTTTCTAAGCCACCCACACACATGCTGGGCTGTAGATGAGCTTGATCTTGGGCAGAGCCTGTGCAGCTGCTTAGCTCACAGCTGCTGTGCGTTTGCCAATGCAATAGCTGTGTCACTTCCACAAGACAGCGTTCTATGACACTCCACGCCCTACCGCACTCCAAGCCCACAGTGTTCTGTGGCTTTTACATTCTTTCAGTCCTTTTATCCATCCCTGAGCTCTCGTTCTCTCTCCCATCCACTGTGTGTGTGTGTGTGTGTGTGTGTGTGTGTGTGTGTGTGTGTGTGTGTGTGGTTGATTTAGGCCCTTTAAAGCTGAATACCCAGTAGCCACTTATTTTCAGTTATGACATCATTATCTACATCAGCCATTGCCACTGGGAGGTGGGGTAGGGTAGGGCGGGGAAAAAGCTTTCTTCAACAACTTTGATAACATTAATATATAGAATAAATTCTTGATACATTTTTACCTCTTTATCCTTTTTTGGAAATAATAAAGGTTATAGTAACAACAAGGTCATAGTATGCAACACTGACAAGTCTGTGCTGTTTTCAAACATGGGGACCAAAAGTCCTCACTCTTGTCTGAGGACATCTCCAGGTGTAATTTGGAAAATCACACCCACCATATGTGCTTTGCCTGGTAGGAGCTCCTGCTCCAGGCCCCTGATGGGATCCTGAGGATGCCATGGTCTATACTGTCAGCCGAGGTGCCACTCTGAGGAGTAGAAAGCATGCCTCTGATGGTCTTGCTCCTGTCCTGTTGGAGGTGCTGCTTCTTTAAATCTAAAATTCTTGACACAAGCCTGTGTAAAGGAAACTGCTCCATTTTCTCAAGAAATAGCTCCTGTTTCTGGCCTCTATTGTTGGGCACACTCTGAGGCTTATAGTCTTTCAAACACCCCAACTTTATCCCTGCTCTCAGCAGGTGGAAAGCAGTACCATATTCTGATAGTTTTAAATGCCAACCCATTGCAGTGTAAAATTCCCTAAGAACTGAACCTGAATGAGGGACTCCTTAGATTAGGCTTCCTTGTGGGCATGTGTGTGTGTGGGCATGTGTGTGTGTGGGCATGTGTGTGTGTGGGCATGTGTGTGTGTGGGCATGTGTGTGTGTGTGTATGTCTTTGTTAGTTGCTATAGAAACACCTACTACCCCACCCCACCCCCATTGAACACAGCTCCATTCCTGAGGCAGGGGGACCTGAACTGTGCAAGAAAGGACAAAGGCAACTGAGAAAATACAAGGAAGCTGGTGGCTTGTGTATGTGTGTCCTTTCTGCTTTTGACTGCCCAGTGCTGGGGTGTACATAAGCAGTCCTCCCTTGGTTTCCAGAGTCCTCGTAGCATCGAGGTGTTCCTGAAATAAAGAAGGCTGTTGAGAAGAATCCGACCATGTTGCGTTTTTCTTGCTGGACAAGGTGAGCACAACAAATTGGTGGCTGGCACGGGGACACGAGGATCTCGTGGATTCAGAACTCTTCAGCTGAGGAACGGCGGAGGGATATATTTTTCTCGCCCGTAGACCTAATGCGGCTAGCTCTTAGTGTTTTTGTTTCGTTTTTTTGTAATTTCTGGCCTCTGCTTTCGTTTGATAGAAGCAGTTAAGGCAGGTCAGAAAATTTTCACGGAACAACAAGAAAGTATGTCAGAGGAAGACAGGAAACACATAAGCAAAAGAAAGAAAAGGGGTGAAAAAGAGAGAGGAAAGGAAAAAGGAGAAAAGGCAAATTCAAAAGGAAAAGGAAATAGCGAGAAAGAAAAAGGAAAAGAAAAGGGAGGAAAAATAAAAGTAATTAGTGATAAAGAAAAGGAAATAGTGAAGATATATCCCTCTCTAAAGGATTTAAATTTATCAAGCTCTGCTTCCAGTGACTCTTGGAGCTTAGTAAAGATGATGAAGCTGACCTAGAAGAAGAGGCAGCTCAATATGAGAGGGATAGGTATGATCTGGATTGGCCATATAGAGCCAACCCAATGAAAAAGGGAGTATTGGTCAGCAAAAGGACAAAAAAAAAAATTAGAAAAGAAACGATTGTTTGTAGCTCCTGACAAAGTTCAGATGGGAAATTTAGGAGAGTTCTTGGGTGCTCAAGTTACTCCACATTTTATTACACCTCAAAAGATAGAGTTGTGTAAAGATCATTTAAAAACATTGAATGATTTCCAGATGTTGTTGGGAGATATAAATTGGATTCATCCATATATGAGGCTATCAAATTTTGAATTAATCCCTCTTTTTGATATATTGAAGGGCGATCCACAGCTTTCGTCACCCTGTACTCTCACCCCTGAGGCCCGAGTAGCATTAGAAAAAGGTAGAAAGGTGTTTAGAAAAGGCCAAGCTGTATAGATGGAAAGAAGGAGAGGACATCCTCCTATGTGTTTTGAAGACATTCCGTCAACCAACAGGAATGTTGTGGCAGTCAGGTCCCCTATTGTGGATTTATCCTCATGTGTCTCTCAATAAGACCCTTGAATATTATCCCATTGCTGTAGTTCAATTAGCGATTTTGGGCATTAAATCGTGTATTCAACATTTTGGAGCACCCCCTCAGAAAATCATTACACCTTATAATGCTAATCAAATACAGATCCTAAGTTCTTTGATAGATGATTGGGCCCTATTGCGCTGTAGTTTTGATGGGGAATTAGATAATCATTATCCCAAAGATCCTTTGCTACAATTTTTTTAGTGAACATCCAGTGATTTTCCCCAAAGTCACAGCATCTAAACCCATATCGGGTGCATTGGATATTTATACAGATGGTTCTAAAACAGGTGTTGGTGCCTATGTAGTTAATTCTCAAAAACGCGTTCTTTTTCAATACAGTCCTGGCACCCCACAACTTACTGAATGTAAAATTGTGTTGGAAGTATTCAAAGCTTTTAAGGAATCTTTTAATCTAGTCTCTGATTTGGCTTATGTAGTAAATGCAGTGTGTGCATTAGAAATTGCAGGACCCATTAGACCTACCAGCCCTGTGTGCACCATCTTATTAGAGTTACAAAAATTGATTTGGAAAAGAACACATAAATTCTTTATTCAATATACTCAAACTCACTCTACCTTGCCAGGCCCTATGGCTGAAAGAAATGCCTTAGTGGACGCTAGCACTCGCATGGAATTTATTTTTCACGCCACCCCACTGGAGCTTGCAAAAGATTTTCATCGATTGTATCATGTTCCTGCTGCCACACTTCAGCAGAAATTTGAGTCTCAGCACGAGATGTGGTGTTACAATGCCCACAGTGTGTACAATTTCACCACCCTCCTCATGTTGGTATTAACCCTCATGGATTGCTTCCTTTAAAACTGTGGCAAATGGATGTTACTCATGTCTCAGCATTTGGAAGATTAAAATATGTTCATGTTTCAATTGACACTGGTTCAGGTGTCATTTTTGCCTCCCCCATGTCTGGTGAGAAATCCCGCAACGTGGTTGGCCATTGCCTAGAAGCCTGGGCAACTTGGGGAAAGCCAGATAGTTTAAAAACTGATAATGGCCCCGCATATACATCAAAATCATTCCAAACCTTTTGCAAAATAATGCAGGTTAGTCACTCTACTGGCCTTCCTTACAATCCACAGGGTCAAAACATTGTGGAAAGAGCACATCGAACCTTAAAAGAACTCTTACAAAAACAAAAAGGGGGAATCGCTGATGGCTGGCCACCCAAAGAACGATTATCTTTAGCCCTCTTTACTTTAAATTTTTAAAATTCTGGATGAACATAGTCGTTCGGCTGCAGATAGGCATGCCATGACCTCGCCTATCCTTAAACAGGATGTCAAATGGCTAGATGTCCTAACTGGAAAATGGTATGGCCCAGATCCCGTTATTTCGAGATCCAGGGGAGCTGTTTGTGTTTTTCCACAAGGTCAAGAACACCCGATTTGGGTACCAGAGAGGCTGACGTGAAAATTGCTCTCCCTGACAGAGATATAGACTGTAATAGTTCCGGAAGGACATGTTTATTAGCAGAGTGTTGGCAGGGTATACTGCTGTGGTTGTGAAACTTCCCACCTTTGTGCCTATAGTAGATTTTGAAATGTTTGCTACCTATGCCCATTAGGTGCCCCTTGTATAAAGTTGTACAAGATAATTTTTCTCAGTCTCTTGAACAGATTCACCTCTTATCTGAGTAGGAAATTGGTCAGCTAAAGCGGAGCAGTTGTCCAGAAAGCTGCTCCTCCAGATTGCAAAACTGAACAGCACTCGACTGGACCCCACTACCTTGGGGGACTTCACCTCCTGGATCACCAATGCCTTCTCATATTTTAAGGAATGGGCAGGAATGTTGGCCTGGGGGGCAGTGGTCCTCCTGGGTTGTGTCTTTTGTATCTGGCTAATGTGTCGATTCAAATGAGAGAACGCTCAGTATAAGGCAGTGGTGTACCAAGCATTGATGGCGCATCTCCCAATGTTTGGCTGGCCTCTTTAAAAAATTAAGAGTTCGCCCTAGGTCGTCTGGCAGTTGTAGTCACACAGATCCATGGTATCCAGTGACAGGCAACTTTCCTTATGCACATACTAACCTAAGACATGGGGCCTGGAGGCGATAGGGTAACCCTAGGACGGATAAGGCTGTGACATGAAAGGATCGACCTAAGACAGGAGCCGTGGCCGATGGACAGACTTGCCCAGACCTAGTCCAGCATCATATTATTAAACAAAAAAGGGGGAGATGTAAGCAGCCGGGCGCCTAAAATATGGCACCGGCCTCTGGTATACTGTCGCCGTAAACAACGCCACTGCACAGGCGCTAGCCTGAATCTAGCGCCAACCCCTCCCAAGTGGGTGCATACAAATCAAAGTGCCAGCAGACTGACCAATCCCAGGAGGACACATAGCTCTCCCCAGTGCTGGGGTGTATATAAGCAGTCCTCCCTGGGTTTCCAGAGTCCCCGTAGCATCGAGGTGTTCCTGAAATAAAGAAGGCTGTTGAGAAGAATCCGACTGTGTTGTGTCTTTCTTGCTGGACGAGGTGAGCGCAACAATCAGAGACTCTCTACTCTGAGTTTCCTGGTCAAATATTCACACAAAGTAAATACAGCAAAGATTTTTTCTGAAAAAAAAAATCTCTGAAAGGAGGAGTCCAGGAGATAACAGAGTTATTGCTGACTATCCAATATTCCTACTATGTGTTGCGCAATAGTAACTGAGGCAAATTCTAGACTGTGATACATCTTGAGTCCTAGCAACCTGTCTGAACTTGCTGGTTTAGCCTGCAAATTCCTGTCAGCTGTCTTGTCCTTCCTAAAATCTGAATTTAGTCTTCTCACTCAGGGGGAATGACTGTGTGGATTTGAATACTTCTTCCATGATTGGGATTCAGAAAACTAAGTCCAGTGAGTACCAAGTGTCCTGTGTCTCCTAAGGAACAATGTGAAGAACATTGTACCCAGATAGTGTTTCTAATGCTTCCAGTTTGGCTTTTTAGTCATTTAAAATGCCAAGCAGATCTGTCTATTATTTCCCTTTGGTCACACTTCACTTTGGAAAGTATTTTTGGGTATTATTGATGAACTCATCATAATTAAAGTACATAATTATACATATATGGATATCTATATTTGCCCCCCCCCCACACACAATGAAGATTTATCATTATAGAACATTTCTCCTCCTTAGCTCTTCATGTTTTCTGTTAGCTATCTTACTTACTAAGGCTCATTGGTAGTCAGTAAATAATGTTACTATGCTAGTTTGTATCTTCTAGATTTACATAATGAGACCATAAATTGGATATTCTTTTATTGTATTGTTTTAAACACACAAACACACATACAGACATGTGCCCACATATCTCTGTAAAAAATCAATTTTCTTTAGGTTGGTAGAAGTACAGTGCCTGAAAGTTTTTATATACAATTTCATCCACATGTATAATGCATTCTGTTCACACTTACTTTTCCATATTTATTCCTTCATCATTTGTATCTCCTTTATATATACCTTCCTTCCTCTTTGTAAGTCTCCCTCTCATATTAATGTGTGTGTGTATGAGACACACACACACACACACACACACACACACACACACAGAGAGAGAGAGAGAGAGAGAGAGAGAGAGAGAGAGGTCTATGTGTGTGGTATATGTGTTCTCAAGTGTATATATGAGCTTGACACTCCATACATGTATTTCTGAACGTATATGTTGAAGCCAGAGACTGACTTTAGGTGTCTTTCTTTATACTACATAGTCTGCCTTTTGAGATAGGGTCTTTTATGAAACCTATCACTTGGCAATTAAGCTAGACAGGGAGGTGTGAGTAAGGCCACAAGATCCAGATCCACCCATTATGACCTTCCAGTGCTGGGATTATAACTGCCTGTTTTTGTTGTTGTTGTTTTGTTTTATTTTATTTTTATTTTTATTTTTTTTAAATGTTAAATCTAGGCATCTGTACTAAAGTCCACAAATTCTTCATGCAATGAACAATTTCATCAGTCCTGAGATCTGATGTTTGAAACTAGGAGAAGATAGGTGTCTGATCTCCAGAAAAGGGAGAGGGAAAGAGGGAGAGGGAGGGGGAGGGGGAGGGGGAGGGAGAGGGAGAGGGAAAGAGGGAGGGGGAGGGAGAGGGAAAGAGGGAGGGGGAGGGAGAGGGAAAGAGGGAGGGGGAGGGGAAGGGAGAGGGAGAGAGAGAGAGAGAGAGAGAGAGAGAGAGAGAGAGAGAGAGAGAGAGAGAGAGAGAACTTTTGCTTCCAGAACCTCAGTGGACATGATGGTGCTCAGACACTTTGGGTGAGGGTGGAATTTCCTTACTCTCTTCACTGATACCAAAACTACTTCCATCTGGAAGGAGCCTCACACCTGGCCAAAAGTGATGCCTTCCTTACCAGCTGTCTGAGTATCCCTTAGTCTACTGTAGCTGACAATAAGTTAACCATTACCCTAATACATTTGAGAAATATGAGAACAAAAGTTTGACTGAGTTTTTGGGGGAAGAACACTGCAGTCCTCTTTCTCACACTATTTCTTCTTCTTTTTGTCTCTTCAGTTTTATGACTGTGAATTATACCAGAGTATCATGCTTAAACTCAGGCATAGACAAAGTCTTAGAGACACAAGACACACTGCTACAGAGTAGAGCAGAATTCAAGGCTGTATTCTGCATGCTTGGTAAATACAGAGGCAGATTCTTTTCCTGCTTTGGAGCTGGAAACTGCACTGGGAAACTTGGCTAAAGCAGTTTGGTTTTACACTGGAGTGTGAAGATGACTGCTCGGGGCAGTGTGCTCCTTCCTCCCGTGCTGATCTACAAGTAAACGGATCTGGACTCTGTCCTGAACTTGTTCTTGGAAGGATTGTGGAATAGTTCTGTTCTGTTTCATGAAGTTCATTCAGAATTGGAGGTTTAACAATTTTTTCTTCTGCCTTTTGGGTACATAGGCCACTAGCACATTTTCATGCATCTGTGAATAGTAAGACATGTCAAGCAATAATCTTGAGTGTTTTCCTTGAAGATTAGTTCATGATTGGCACCACTGGAGATTTAAAAACTTGTACCCAGGGTAATGAGCTCCAGACATGGCATTAGGATACAGATAGAGGAGTGATGGAGGAAGTAGCATCTTGTAAGCTTGTGACTAGGCTTGTAAAATGTCCATGGTATATGCCACTTTAGGATGCGGTCATTGACAGGGTTTGCCAAGGTCCCTACATTCCCACTTTAGAGTTTTTTGAGGCTAACAAGGAAAATATTGTGATTTTAGGACAAGTTAAAAATTAACTCTTCACCTGTTTTTTCTTTCAACACTAGTTAAGGAGGGTGAAACAGTATCCACTGGAAAGAGATTAGCAGAGACAAGGCCAAGGGCAAAAGGGCATTTGGAAAAAGAATATAAACTATTTTCTCCCTTTACCCCATTTCACGGCAACAGACAGTGCTTTGTGACAGAGCCTTACAGGATCCCTTAGTGGAGCACAGCTTTCTAGGTGTGCAACCTGTGCCAGGGCTTCACATGTTCTATAGATGGCTGCACATCGGAGTTGGCTTCTTGTGAGCTTCTTTCTCCTTGAGGTTCTTCTCTTGGAGGCTGCAAAAATCCTGACTATATCTACACTGAGTAAGTTCTTGCTGGGAATATAGAGTCTTCTTAAACTGTGATACCTGGGTTAACATGTTTCACAAAAATCACACATAATTGACCTTACATGAGATTTTTCTATCTAGGTGTAGACCACACCTGTGGGAGGGGCTATGGACTGTGTGTGCAAAGTTGTGCTCAGAGAGGACTCTACCCAAGGGAGAGAACAGCAGTAGATGGTGATATAATGTGATGTGGAAACAGCAGGAGGAATGCAGAGGGGGGTTTGTAAGAAAGGCTTCTCTACTGGGGTTTTAGTTGTGAGTGGGTGGGAGGCAGATCATGCAGTGTTCAGCCTATTTATCCCACAAAGGGAGCAGTGAACATTTCTTGATTTTTCTGGGGAAGCTAACATTCATAAACATTTTTGGTTTTGAAAGATGTTCTTCTATATAAGTACCCAGGCCTCAAAGTTTGCATGTCACCAGGACATCATCTTATTTCCAGGACCTGATATGTTACTCTTAACATCACAAATGTCCTGGTTCCATGGTTTGGTTTGGGGCTCATGATAACAGCAACTTCATGTACATGGATCACTGATAAAAGACTGAGCCAGATCTGGGTGTGGTGGCGAATGCCTCTAATCTCAGCACTCAGGAGGCAGAGGCAGGCAGATTTCTGAGTTCAAGGCTAGCCTGGTCTACAAAGTGAGTTCCAGGACAGCCAGGGCTATACAGAGAAACCCTGTCTCAAAAAAACGAAAACAAAACAAACAAACAAACAAACAAACACCAAAAACAACAACAACAAAAAGACTGGGTCAGGTAGGAGAAATACATATTAGTGCCAACAGGTAATAGGTCACAAGAAGCCTGTATATAGGCTTTGTGAAAACAATTTTCTTTTCAAATAGTCAATTTGTTTGGATTTATAGTTGAATAGGATGTAACCCAAGAATTAGGGCAAGAAAGGACACAGATATAATAGCGTGGCAGAGGTGAAGAAAGTTTTATCCCATTGTGCTAGGAAAGAATTCTAGCAGAATTAACCTTCAAACTTCTGCAAAGGATCGTAAACACTTAACTTCTAACCTGTGATCAGAACTCACTTATAATAGAAATTACCCAAAAGCCAAATTATCTGTCGTTTTATGGCAAAGCTATTGACATTTTGGGTTTAACAATGAATGGTAAGTTAGCCTCCACTTGCCCCTCTTCACTATTTCTAGCTACCTCAGTTAGATTTACTTCAGATTACTTTATGGAAAACAGAAGTTTTATTTTAAGTGCCGCAGAAGTAGTCATTATAAGGACTGGGGTCAAAGATTTTCCTGAGTCTTAAGCCCTAGCATTTTAAAACATTCTCAGTGGTAGGGGGCAGAATATTCAGAGACTTATCCTACATTTCTAAGGGTGATTATTAGGAATATTTTCTACCAAGTTACAACTGAGAGGATGAGTAGGCATCCTTAGGAGGGTTCTATGGGCCTAGGTGTGCTTTACCCACATTCTCAACAATTTTGAAGATGAATATGTGTTATAATTTTGTATTTTATGGCACATGTGTTACTTACTTTTTGCTTGTCTAGGATAATAGAATGCAAAAGTTAAAAGTGTACCTGTATAAAGGGATGTTTGTTCTCAGCTGCTCTCAAATGACAGGGCGCCACCCTCAGAGCACTTATAAGGATGGAGCCAGCAGACCTCAGCAGTGGAGAGGAACACAGACTACAGCCATGGACTTGAGCCTTCTTTGTTCCTGTTAGAGGCATACAAGGGTCACATGGGCTGCCTCTTGCAGGAATACAACTCACCTTTCCAATGTTGCATAAAGATTCTTTAGTTTTAGAGTACGGGCTTGCATACTAGTGTTAAAAATTCTGATGCTACATTCCATCTGCTTTTAAAAATACTTTTTTTTTTTTGATCATAACATAATTACACCATTTCCCTTTTCCCTTCCTCTCTCCAAACACTTGCAAACATCTCCTTGTTCTCTTTCAATACTAGGGCCACTTTTTTTCTAATTGTTGCCACATGCACACAAGTGCACATATATAAACATATATTACTAAATATAACCTGCTCAGGTTGTATAACGTTTTTAGGGATAACCATTTTGTATTGGATCAACAGTTGGTATGCTCATCCCTAGGGAAGACTATTTCTCCTACTCTAGGCATCTCTTTGTTAACTTTGGTTTTATTTTCTTGTGTGTGTGTGTGTGTGTGTGTGTGTGTGCATGCGTACATGTACAGAAGAAGTAATGATTGTATGGACCCCAGATCTTGATACATTAGGGTGATTTTTTTCTGTCCCACTGGCTTAGCTTGTGCAGTTTGAAGTTCTCTGTATTTCTCTGGAAGAAACCTTGCTCATGAGCATCCATTATAATGGTCCCCTCACTGGGCCCTCCTTCTTCTCAGTCTCTTGAGAGCAGGAGCAGAACTCCTTGGGTGTGGTAGCTCCTGTATGTGCTGTGTTCAGACAACACAAATGGGAATGGAAGGAGTTATCCACTCAGCAGATACGTTCAGTTTCCCTGACTTTTCTGCCCCAACTTAATTATTATGGTTCTTCGAGTTCCCAAACACTCTGACCTCTCAGCTTTTGTTTACAATTTCTTTTTCTTCTTTTCTTTATTTATCTTTCTCTGCTTCAGTTTTGGACTCAAAACAAAGTTCTAAAGAAATTGTGGCTGAGGAGAAGGCATCGGTGTGATGATGCTTGTTCCTTTCCCAAGGATTCTCTTTACTTAGCAACCCAGGGTCGCTGCAGAATCATGTTCTCTCAGTTTCTCATGCCTCTGGTGTTTTTCATGACGATTTCAGGGTGGTTTAAGTCTCATAGTGATCCTAGATAACATTTTTCAAAAGGGCATAAACTCAGGTCCAAGAAGAGAAACTTCTTAAGTGGGGGCTCCATACCCTCTATCCCTATGAAAATTTATTTCCCTAATATTTTATATACTGCATCTCTGTTCTCAGCAATAAGATAAAATTCCAGAGAAAGATATCACCCATCATATTGTAATGTATTTTCCATGATTACAACAATTTTTTGGAGCCCAAAGGACAGCAGTGTGGGAAAGATACAGTGGAAAATATACATGCACCATAGGATGAAGAATGTCTAAATTTTAAAAAGGATTTCATTTATTTTGATTTTACATTCATGAGTGTTTTGGCTCCATGTATGTTAGTGTATTATGCACATGGAAAGCCTGCGAAGGTTAGAAGAAGGGGTTAGTTCTCCTGGAACTAGAGTTTCATATGGTTCTGAGCCATCACGTGACTTCTGAGAACTTAAGCCAAGTCATTTCTGAGAACAGCAAGCACTCTTAACTGCCAAGCCATTTCTTCAGGCATGACCCTCAGATCTTTGGTGAAAGATTGCCATTGGCCAAAGTTCTGAGGGTCATGTCTTGGGTGTTACCTGTTGGGAATGACCCTGCTTGAATGTTAACTGCCTTGTCAGCAATAAGAGCTTACTTACAAAGTCTTGTCCTTAGTGGAAAAGTACTAGCTTAGCTGAGATTTCTGTGGGAAAAGTTGAGGCCTCTGTAGGAAAGTACTACCCCCAGTTAAGAACAAATAGCTATAGATCTTGTGAACAGGTACCTAGCAACCCATTCTCTTCTGTTCCTCCTGCTGAACTTTTTACCTAGCCAATATCCTGCTTTTGCGAACAGGTACGTCCCCCCCAGAAACAAAGCGATTCTGCATCATCCCCCTCCCCATATTCTGCTTCTATGGGTATAAAACCTGCCTGGAGAAAATAAAATGTGTCAGCTTGATCAATGAGACTTGCTGTCTGTTGTTTATGTTTCTTGTCCCCCATTCTCTGCACAGGTGGTTCCTCAGACCCTGTTTGACTGTCCTGCGGGCTGGGACAGTTACCTCCAATGTAACTGAGGGCATGGAAGAGCTGGTTTCCATCGAGGCATCCTGAGGCATTCTATGCTTTGACACTTAGTTTTGGATTTCTTTATGTCAGCTATCTCCGGTAATCAGAACCATTTTCCTTAATCTCCATAAAAAATGAACTTTATTTAATGTTCCTAGGTGCCAGTCATTATATACTGATGAACCGTGTGTCGCAAATTCTGCAAGGTGGTGGCCACGATGTAATCAAACTTCTTTATGAAGGTGGTGATATCCCAGGTATCTTTAAAATCAATTATTATAATACATTACTTAAATAATAAATGATGACTTTTGTATAGAACTGTTTGACAAAAATTCTGTATTTGGCCTTATTGAGAGTTAAACTGTGGTGTATGAATGTGTGTGTGTGTGTGTGTGTGTGTGTGTGTGTGTGTGTAAGTTTTATAGATCTCATTAGACTATGTAGTCTTGGCCACAAATGATATACTTCTGTAATTTACTTACTTCCAGGTATAGGTTGATTTTGATTACAGTATGTACCCCAAACCGTAATGTGATAGAATCAGGGTTTTTGATGTAATGGTGTTGAATAAATATTGTATAAGAGGCAAGCCTAGTACAATCTGACTTGCCTATGAAGGTAAACACTTGGAAGGGAGTTACATTGTCTCCCCAGGGGTGGAATAGCTCTCAGTTGTGTAGGTGTTTATGAAAGAATGATCCTGTACTTACCTGGCCCCTTATTCTCTTTGGTCTTGTGACCTTTGTACCCACACATGACACTTGTGTGTTGTGATGCAGTGAGAGCCCATCAAAGGCTGTTCAGGTGACTCTGCCCAATCTTGGGTTGTCAATCTCTAGAACTATGAGCAAAATTGTTTTTTGGATTTTTTATTTTCAATTTATGTATATTTGGATGTGATGGTATGTGAGTTTTTGCCTGAGAGTGCAAGTATCCAAGGAGGCCAAAAGACATGGTTGCATCATTTGGACCTGGAGTTACCAGGTAGTTGTGACCTGCATGGTGTGGTTGTCGGGAACTGAATATGAGTTCTCTGCAAGAGTAGTGCACACTTTGAACTGCTGAGCCATCTCAATAAAAACTTTCAAAATACAAATTAACAAATGTCAGATATTATTGTTATGGCAACAAAAATAGATTAAACATCTCATTACTTGAGGGTCACTCACAGTCAACAATACCCAATGGTATTGATCATTGTGTGAAGTTCTTATGTCAAGTGTATCTGAAAGAAGTGTTGAATAGATGTATCTGACCTATTTAGGACTCTAATTACATTAGATCACTATATTCAATGTCACATAAATCAGTTTCTATTTTTCAATGAGGCCTACCTTTTAAGAAATATTTTCTAGTGACCTTCATATTTGAATCAAATGTTTAGTATGAATGATTGAGATGACCACAGGATCTTAAAAATCAGTAGCTTCCCAAAACTCTGTACAGTGATGTCAGAAGTTCCTATTTAGTTTAGTAAATACAGAGACTCAGAACCACTGAAGATCATTCATCCCTGCTGATAGATCAAGGCGCAGAACTCAGGAAACGTCACTTCCTTGTTCACTGGATATCTTCCTACACATTTAATTTGTCTTGAGAGTCTGACTTCACAGATGCAATCATGCCCAGCCTGTTTTGCTTGTTTCCACAATGTTTGATACATTGCTCAATGCTATAGACTCTGCTCCTTTAATAAGCTATGCACAAAATAGTCCACCAAAAATTTTCACATTTGTAGACCTGGCATTCTTCAGTATTAGGTTTTTAGTTTTGCTATCCTAAAGTATCTTGTCTTTTATTTCTTCTTTCTCTTTTTCTTCTTTTGCTATCCCACAATGGCGTCCTGTTTTCTTCCATTCTTGTGTTCTTTTCTTTCATTATTCTCTTATTTTTCTTCATTTTTTCTGAGATAGGTCCAGGCTTTCATTGAAGCTCAGATATATTGCCAGGGTTGTTCTCAAACTTAGGGGAGTGCTCTTGTCTTAGCATCTCAACTTTAGGGATTAGAGGCATGGGGCACCATTCACACCCAACTCAGATGTCCTTTCAATATCCATGAGCTCCGGACACTTTAGATGCAGTAATGAGCTATTCTTTCTTCTTATTTTTTAGTAGAATTTGAGTGGATTTATGAAGTAAGAAATAACATTATAAGATTATTTCTCCTCACCTTAAATTGAAGCTCTGCATTGACCATTTAAACATTAATTAGCTGTTTTGGTCACTTTCATTCTGTGGTTATTCAGCCTGAAAAACTATATAATGTATTGTGAATGTTTATTGGGTTTATACATAATTGCAAGTATTGGATTAGTGCCAGGAAGGAGGGTTTAATGGTTGGAAGTTTTCTTCCTATAACAAGCATTCTTAGACTCATTGTAAATCAACTCTATCTATCTATCTATCTATCTATCTATCTATCTATCTATCTATCTATCTATCTATCTATCATCTACCCGATTTGACAAAGGGTCTCAGGTATCCCAGAATGGCTTCAAAATTGCTTTGTAGTAAATAATACCATTGATTTTTCTTGTCTTTCTTCTTCTACTTCCGGTTCTCTGGCATTATATGTATGTGCCAAAAATCTTGATTCTCAGCATCCAATGTAAGACTTTGTATTCACTTGCCAGTAACTTTACCAACTGAGCAACATATCAATTCCTGTTTGTCTCACTTCCTATAAAGCATATATCTCAAGTAAATGTTCTTGTTTTGGTGAGATGAATCCAATAACACCACTGATCCTTAGTGATTTGATACAAATATTCAGGCCAGGACATGTTTGTATAAGTTCTGGATTACCCAACAACCTTTATCCCTTCTAGCAGGCTGCTTCTTATTTGTAGTGAAGACTTGGTAAAAATAGAAACAAAAGCAAAGAAACAAAAAACACAGAGAGAAATGTGATGAAGTCCCTAATTCAGAGTTCATTTTCCAGGTTAGAATGCAGGCCTTCCTTTCTCTAACACCACTGTTCACTTCAGTCCAGAGGAACTAAATGTATAGCAGTTTTATTCAGTATGTAAGGTGAAGTTGATTCACTAATATTGGGTCTAAGAAAATTAAATTATGCTTTTATCTTTACGTATCAGAATTCACAGACATGGGGAAACAGAGAGAGAGAGAGAGAGAGAGAGAGAGAGAGAGAGAGAGAGAGAGAGAGAGAGAGAGAGAGAGGAGAGGAGAAGAAGAAGAAGAAGAAGAAGAAGAAGAAGAAGAAGAAGAAGAAGAAGAAGAAGAAGAAGAAGAAGAAGAAGAAGAAGAAGAAGAAGAAAGTCACAATTACAATGTGAAGTGTCTCCAGGGAACTGACTCTATTCTGTGTTGAAAATATCAATAACTGAATCAAGGATAAGGGCATAGAGAGGGGCCATGTGTACCCTCTGGATATCATTCCACTTGACTCTTTCTTTAGCTCACCACGAAATGGGCAGTTTGGACTGACCTGTTCTAGGAAATCTCATTTCTAGACTTTCTCATACAGAGCAATATGCTCTCTCATGTATCACTCTGTCCTTGCTGGCTTAGCCTGTAAATTCCTTCCAGCTGTCTTTTCCTTCCTAAAATCTGAATTCATTCTTTTCACTCAGGATGAATGCCTGAGTGGATTTGAATACTTCCTCCATGACATGAATTCTGAAAACTAGGTCCAATGGGTACCAAGTGTACTGTGCCTCCTAATGAACAGTGTGTGAAGAACATTTCACACAGACAGTGTTTCTAGTTTGGGTTTTAGTCATGTAAAGTGCAAAGCAGACCTGTCTATTATTTCTTTTTGCAAAGTATTTTATTGGGTTCCTATTGACAAATTCATCATAACTAAAACAATCAGTTGCACATACATGGATATCAGTGTTAAAATATCTGAACACTGTGAAGTTTTATCATCACAGAAGATTTTTCCTCCCTAGCTCTTCATGATGTTTTTTCTTGGCCATCTTACTTCCTCAGAAGTTATTATTTTCTTTAAATAATAAACTGTATTTATTGGTGGTCAACATATAATATTACTATGTTAGTTTGTACCTACTGGACTTGCATGAATAGGATAAATAATTAGATATTCTTTTTGTTATTATGTAAACATTCATTTATGTTTGTGAATAGTTCTTGGTATTTCTTAGTCATATCCTATTGTGTACATGGTCATGGTTAACTTATTTAGTTTCTTATAGATAGAGTTCAGGCTATGTATAGTTTTGTGTTGTTAAAAAATAATCCATAATCTGGGAGTGGTATGAGAAGATAAGTGAGTTGTTGGGCAGCTCCAGAGACCAGGTTTACATCCAGGGATGATCTGTTTGTGTTCTGCCAAACAACTGATTGAGTAGCAAGCCTAACAACTTACTACATGCTGATAAAAGCTTGTGTTTATTTTAGGAATTTTTTTTTTAAAGACAAGAGTCTGTTAGGTAGCTTGCTATGTAATACAGGCTGGCCTGGAACTCAAAGATATCCAATTGGCTGTCTGCCTCCGAGTGCCAGTGTTAAAGGCCTGTATCCCCATTCTGGGCTTATACTTTGGAGAACTAATAGATATAAACATCACTAAGAGTTTCACTGATGAAAGTGAGTCAGAGTGGTCAGGGCAGAACACTGATCAGTACTCTAGGGGCTTTGAGGTTAATCCCCAATTGTACCTTCCCCTAACAAGCCCCAAGTAAGCAAGCTTCCAAAAACTATAGGATTAAGTAAATTAACCAATGGTTATAGACATACTATTCCAGATATACTGATGTATCACATTTGTTTTATTAATTTTCTCAACCTTTAGAAAAATAAAACTGAGAGATGTTTTCTGAGTAAAAAAGAAATCCATTGTGAATGTTTTGTATACACACACACACACACACACACACACACACACACACACACACTCATCTATATACCTCTGTCTAAAATGTTTTTCTCTAGGGTCGTAGCTAGGTGTGTAGTGCCTGTAGGTCTTTCTGTACAATTTCATCCACATGTATAATGCATTCTGATCACACTGCCACACTTACTACTCTATCCTCTCTACCTTTTGACTATTTCCCTTCCTTTTT
The DNA here is from genome assembly GCF_000001635.26 of Mus musculus. Classification (NCBI taxonomy): domain Eukaryota; kingdom Metazoa; phylum Chordata; class Mammalia; order Rodentia; family Muridae; genus Mus; species Mus musculus. The sequence goes on from NC_000081.6 coordinate 9,288,968, forward strand.
GCAATTATCTGCTAAGTCTGTATTAGTGTGTGCATGTGTCTATGTGTGTGTGTGTTTGTGTGTGTCTCTGTGTGTGTTTGTGTGTGTGTGTGAGAGAGAGAGAAAGAGACAGAGACAGACAGAGATAGAGCGATAGAGAGATAGAGAAACAACTGTATACTGTAACCACTTGCACAGGCCTGGGAATAGGACTATCCATTGGAGTTTAGGAAGCTCACTAGTGGTCAAACCACTGATAACAATGACTGCCCCCCCTCGGTATCCATGGACAGTCCGCAGTAGTTTTCCAAGAAGGGCAGAATTGCATGAGCCATTCCTTATCCTGTCTGGCAGTCAGGTCCAGTGTAGGCAATCACAGCTGTAATGAGGTCACAGCCATTTCATGTTCAGAAGATAGTTTTTTGTGACCCATTTTCCCTCCAACCAGCTCCTATCTGATTTTCCTCCTCTCTTGTGTTGTGTTCCTTGATCCCCTGAGAGAGTGCAGATAGAGCCAGGCATTCGATGTTTTATGTCAACCGACATGGTTCTCTGCGTTTATTGCAGTTGGCTACACAAAGAAATTCTCTAATGAAGGCTGAGAGCAAAACTTATAATCCATTGGTATAAACAAAAGTATGTATAAGGTGGGTTAAAAAACATATCCATTTAGTTAAAGAAAGTAGCAATTTCTTCCATACAAAATATGGCCCTCCTAGCCATAGGCTTTTGAAGAAATTTACAGTGTTCGGTACTGTTTTTTCCCCCTGTACAACAGGCTTTAAATCCAGTCAGAAGGTAGAAGATCACCTTTATAACACTGGGCACGTTTTCCCTGTAGGTCACTATTGTAACATAGGAGGCCTATCATTTATGTAAAAAGTATTGATGAATTTTGCCCCCTAGTGTCCTGTGTAGCACCTTTCAGTCAGAAGGGAGGAAGCTCCATATTCAGTTCCAGTTTGAGTTTGCTCTGCCTTTGTGACCAAAGCTGTGGTGACCTCAGCTATATGATCTAGTTCTGCTGGGCAATCAAGAGCAATGGCAACAGCCTATGCTGTCTTGAGGGCTCCATTGGCCTCAAGATCAACAACTCCTAGGAATGTGTCCCACACTAGCACAGGGTCTTTTTGTTTGATTGCTCTTGACTTCTGAGATCAGCATTATCTAAGTATACATGACATCTCTATTTAAACAATTTAAAACATGTTTTATGAATGGTTTTGACAGTAAATTTCTTTACTGACTGTGTGTATGTGTGTGTGCATGCTAATGTGTGGAGATCAAGGGACAGCCTGCAGGAGTTTCCAGTATCTGAATCCCAGGGATCAAACTCAGGCCACCAGCCTTGGCAGTGAGTGCCTTAATCTGCTGAGCCATCTCAGTGGCCCTCAGAGATTTTCTTTTCTTCTTTTAAAAGTAGCTTCTAAACTAGTGGATTTCCACATGTCTCCTGTATAATCTTCAGTTTTGTTTAGCTGTCCCCCACCTCTCTCCTAATCTCTTTTTGGTTGTTGGTTTATTTCCATTGACAATGGTGGGTGTCTTTCTAAGTTTCTTATATTTACAACTTTCCCCAGAGAGACCCAACAAACATCATCAAAAAGAATTGCCACACTCATGGAAAATTTGAGAGTCACCCCCAACCCCCATGGAACATTTTAATAGCATCTAAAAAAATCTGCAGACATGTAATCAATAGGGATAGAAAGGGCATTTTTCCAGAATTCTCAGTGATTGATGACTGTGTTGTGTGGGCATAAGCATACAATTGGATTTATTCACCTGTATATTGTGTTGTGTAGGGAATCCATCCTAACAGTTTATTATGAGCACTGCCTGGCAGATGAGCAGATTAGAGGCTTTCCACTGAGGTGAGTCAGCCATAGTTGGTGCTAGAATCTCCAATTATGACTGAGTCTGAGACACCAAGTTAGGTTGGGACTGTGTCAGATGAGCAATGAACAACGAAAGGAGGTTCCCAACCCTATAGTCTGTCTTCAAACACAAATGATTGAAACTCTCTCGTTAGGATCACTTGAGGATTCTGGTTTTGACCTACTTATTTTGACTTGAAATTCTCATCAATAGCAAGAGAGGATGAATTGAGTTGTTTTTATTTTTTTCTAATGTAAGATGACATATATAGCTTGAAATTGTCAGAAGTGAAACTTTATAGTGGACTCATATTGTTCATTGTGAATGTGTAATAAAGGAAGAGCCAGACTGGCCAGTTGGGGCACGGCAGACTTCCTTCCTTCCTTCCTTCCTTCCTTCCTTCCTTCCTTCCTTCCTTCCTTCCTTCCTTTCTTCCTTCTGTTTTCCTTCCTTCCTTTCATTTTTCTTTTTGACTTAGCATCTTGCCTGAAGGTAGAACCTATGTATTTATACAAACAAACAAACAAACAAACAAACAAAGAAAGGTAAAACCTCTTCACATTGGCACATACTTGTAATCCAAGTGCTTCTTGGCACCTTCAAGAAGTAGGTTTGTGAGTTGAAAGTCAATCAAAAGATAGAATATGACTATCACAAAACAAACAAACAACAAACCAACCAACCACCATCATGAAATGAATATCAGTTAAAAGGCAAACAAGCATAACAGCACTTCACATATTTCATTTCTTTGAAACACAGAGAACTGCAATTAAACTGACTTGTAATTAATGAAAAACTCTAACTCACTAAGGTTACAAGGTTGATGAATTACATCCTTTTAGAATGTTTACTTCTGTGTTTTCTTACCTGTAAAGTGAAAAAAATGGTAGCTATGTCTTTACATGAAAGGCATTATTAGAATATTTCATTATGTAGACTGTTTAAAAAGTTTTGAATTATTGTAAAGTATCAATAAATATGATGAGAAGACAGAATAGAGTAGATTAAAAGAAATGCAAGCTCACTTAAAAACAAAAATCAAATTTCCACAAAGAGGAGACATTAATTGAATTAACTATATTTATCATAATAGTAATGTGTGGTATATTGTGATAAATTTAGATTTTACTCAGTTCATGTTTTCTTAGATTTTAGAAAGGAAAACTCATCATACCAGGTTATTAATTGGCGTCTACCTGAAGATCAGCAAAAGACATTTGAAAATAGATGGCATCGACTTATAGACGAATATGCTTATGGGAGGTAATTTGTTCCAATTCTTTGAACCAAAGTATTGCTAATCTAACTTACAAATTGGTAGGGGTTGGATGCATGATACTTTGAGTGAGCTTAAGAGAAAGGATGACTTGGTGCTCTGATGGATATAGGGATGGATGTATTTGGATTGTGCATGGTAGTTGACTCATACCTAGATAAACAGTGGGCTGGAGTAATTCTCTAGAACATGGGAACTGTGCCCTTTAGGCCTTATCATCTACAAGTTACCTGTCAACAAGTTTCCTGTCATCTGTGCCAGTACTGTCACTTCAACTTCTCTACTCAGGGAAAGGAGAGCCACCTTCTTTGTCACCTTCTTATGTAAATTCACTAATAGAGGGAATGCCTGCAAAACCTACTTTAATAAGAATTCATAGATGCTTCAACCTCTCTCCTAGCCCACTCACCAAATATAGGGAAGAAAGACGGTTAATAGAAGTAGTTCTTTGGGGCAATTCCAGACACAAATCAGTAGTGGTAGTCCAGTCCAATCAGCAACACCAAACACAAACCAGTAGCAGCAGCTTGACCCATAAGAAACCTTGAGGCTCTGAGGAATCAGCATGAGTCCTAGGAGGTGGCAGGCAACAGCCAGAACACCATGAGATGTTCTTTGGCATGTTTCTCTCTATGAAGTTATGACAAGTGAAGATCAGAGAAAACCAGCAAAGCATTGCTGAGTGAACCAACACAAGAGCATCCTCGCATGTGTGTGGGGTTATATTTATATTCTTTCTAAGCATCATGCACCCTCTCAAGTGTCTGCTCCAGCAAAGCATTGCATGTCCTCTTATATGTCTGTTTCAGCAAAACATCCTCTCATGTGTCTGCTTCAGCAAAACATCCTCTCATGTGTCTGCTTCAGCAAAACATCCTCTCATGTGTCTGCTTCAGCAAAACATCCTCTCATGTGTCTGCTTCAGCAAAACATCCTCTTATGTGTCTGCTTCAGCAAAACATCCTCTCATGTGTCTGCTTCAGCAAAACATGTTCTTACAAAACTGAGTCAAGAAAAACATCATGTCACACAACTGAGTTGATAGAGAAACCAGAAATTTCCACTTTCAACTCCCTTGTACATGAGTGTGTTATTCTTTGTTTTTTTACTATTAAACTTCCCGAAAAGCTTTCTTTTTATCTTTCCTTTTATTGAAAGTAAAATTTTTTCTCACATAGTATATTCTGATTACAGTTTCCCCTCCTTCTGCTCCTCCCAATACCTCCCTACTAGATATAGTACCTTTCTGTATCTCATTAAAACACGAAACAGGTTTCTAAGGGATAATAATAAAATGTAACAAAATAAAATAAAATAAGATAAAACCAAAACTATCACATCAGAATTGGATAAGATAAACAACCAAAAGGAAAAGAGCCTAAGAAAATGCACAAGATTCAAAAGCTTTCACACTCAGAAATCCCATAAAAGTATGAAACTAACATATATATGTGCATGTATATGTATATATGCATGTATATGTGTATATATGTATGTATATATGTATATATATGTGTGTGTATGTATGTATGTATGTATGTATGTATATATACATACGACCCGATGCAGACCCTGTCCATGCTGGCTCAGTCTCTCTGAGTTCATATGAGTTTTGCTTATGTTTAGATGGCTTTGATTTCTTGGTGGTCTGCACACCCTATGGCTCTTACACTCTTTTTTTTTCTCTTATTTTTTTTTATTACGTATTTTCCTCAATTACATTTCCAATGCTATCCCAAAAGCCTCCCACACCCTCCCCCCCCACTTCCCTACCCACCCATTCCCATTTTTTGGCCCTGGCTTTCCCCTGTACTGGGGCATATAAAGTTTGCCTGTCCAGTGGGCCTCTCTTTCCAGTGATGGCCGACTAGGCCATCTTTTGATACCTATGCAGCTAGAGTCAAGAGCTCCGGGGTACTGGTTAGTTCATAATGTTGCACAGACAGGGTTGCAGATCTCTTTAGCTCCTTGGATACTTTCTCTAGCTCCTCCATTGGGGGCCCTGTGATCCATCCAATAGTTGACTGTGAGCATCCACTTCTGTGTTTGTTAGGCCCCGGCCTAGTCTCACAAGAGACAGCTATATCACAGTCCTTGCACCAAACGCTTGCTAGTGTATGCAATGGTGTCATCGTTTGGAGGCTAATTATGGGATGGATCCCTGGATATGGCAGTCTCTTGATGGTCCATCCTTTTGTCTCAGCTCCAAACTTTGTCTCTGTAACTCCTTCCATGGGTGATTGTTTCCAATTCTAAGAAGGGGCAAAGTGTCCACACTTTGGTCTTTGTTCTTCTTCAGTTTCATGTGTTTTGCAAATTGTACCTTATATCTCACTACACTAAGTTTCTGGGCTAATATCCACTTATCAGTGAGTACATATTATTTGAGTCCTTTTGTGATTGTGTTACCTCACTCAGGATGATACCCTCCAGGTCCAACCATTTGCCTAGGAATTTCATAAATTCATTCTTTTTAATAGCTGAGTAGTACTCCATTGTGTAAATGTACCACAATTTTGTATCCATTCCTCTGTTGAGGGGCATCTGGGTTCTTTCCAGCTTCTGGCTATTATAAATAAGGCTTCTATGAACATAGTGGAGCATGTGTCCTTCTTACCGGTTGGGACATCTTCTGGATATATGCCCAGGAGAGGTATTGCGGGATCCTCCGGTAGTACTATGTCCAATTTTCTGAGGAACCGCCAGACTGATTTCCAGAGTGGTTGTACAAGCCTGCAATCCCACCAACAATGGAGGAGTGTTCCTCTTTCTCCACATCCATGCCAGCATCTGATGTCACCTGAATTTTTGATCTTAGCCATTCTGACTGGTGTGAGGTGTAATCTCAGGTTTGTTTTGATTTGCATTTCCCTGATGACTAAGGATGTTGAACAATTTTTCAGGTGCTTCTCAGCCATTCGGTATTCCTCAGGTGAGAATTCTTTGTTCAGTTCTGAGCCCCATTTTTTAATGGGGTTATTTGATTTTCTGGAGTCCACCTTCTTGAGTTCTTTATATATATTGGATATTAGTCTCCTATCTGATTTAGGATAGTTAAAGATCCTTTCCCAATCTGTTGGTGGTCTTTTTGTCTTATTGACGGTGTCTTTTGCCTTGCAGAAGCTTTGCAGTTTCATGAGGTCCCATTTGTCAATCCTCGATCTTACAGCACAAGCCATTGCTGTTCTATTCAGGAATTATCCCCCTGTGCCCATATCTTCGAGGCTTTTCCCTACTTTCTTCTCTATAAGTTTCAGTGTCTCTGGTTTTATGTGAAGTTCCTTGATCCACTTAGATTTGACCTTAGTACAAGGAGATAGGAATGGATCGATTCGCATTATTCTACATGATAACAACCAGTTGTGCCAGCACCATTTGTTGAAAATGCTGTCTTTCTTCCACTGGATGGTTTTAGCTCCCTTGTCGAAGATCAAGTGACCATAGGTGTGTGGGTTTATTTCTGGGTCTTCAATTCTATTCCATTGGTCTACTTGTCTGTCACTATACCAGTACCATGCAGTTTTTATCACAATTGCTCTGTAGTAAAGCTTTAGGTCAGGCATGGTGATTCCACCAGAGGTACTTTTGTCCTTGAGAAGAGTTTTTGCTATCCTAGGTTTTTGTTATTCCAGATGAATTTACAGATTGCTCTTTCTAATTTGTTGAAGAATTGAGTTGGAATTTTGATGGGGATTGCATTGAATCTGTAGATTGCTTTTGGCAAGATAGCCATTTTTACAATGTTGATCCTGACAATCCATGAGCATGGGAGATCTTTCCATCTTCTGAGATCTTCTTTAATTTCTTTCTTCAGAGACTTGAAGTTTTTATCATACAGATCTTTCACTTCCTTAGTTAGAGTCACGCCAAGATATTTTATATCATTTGTGACTATTGAGAAGGGTGTTGTTTTTCTAATTTCTTTCTCAGCCTGTTTATTCTTTGTGTAGAGAAAGGCCATTGACTTGTTTGAGTTAATTTTATATCCAGCTACTTCACCGAAGTTGTTTATCAGGTTTAGGAATTCTCTGGTGGAATTTTTAGGGTCACTTATATATAATATCATATCATCTGCAAAAAGTGATATTTTGACTTCTCCTTTTCTAATTTGTATCCCCTTGATCTCCTTTTGTTGTCGAATTGCTCTGGCTAATACTTCAAGTACTATGTTGAAAGAGAAAGTGGGCAGCCTTGTCTAGTCCCTGATTTTAGTGGGATTGCTTCCAGCTTCTTACCATTTACTTTGATGTTGGCTACTGGTTTGCTGTAGATTGCTTTTATCATGTTTAGGTATGGGCCTTGAATTCCTGATTTTTCCAACACTTTTATCATGAATGGGTGTTCGATCTTGTCAAATGCTTTTTCTGAATCTAACGAGATGATCATGTGGTTTTTGTCTTTGAGTTTGTTTATATAATGGATTACATTGATGGAGTTTTGTATATTAAACCATCCCTTTACCCCTGGAATAAAACTTACATGGTCAGGATGGATAATTGCTTTAATGTGTTCTTGGATTCGGTTAGCGAGAATTTTATTGAGGATTTTTGCATTGATATTTATAAGAGAAATTGGTCTGAAGTTCTCTATCTTTGTTGGATCTTTCTGTGGTTTAGGTATCAGAGTAATTGTGGCTTCACAAAATGAGTTGGGTAGAGTACCTTCTACTTCTATTTTGTGAAATAGTTTGTGCAGAACTGGAATTAGATCTTCTTTGAAGTTCTGATAGAACTCTGCACTAAATTCGTCTGGTCCTGGGCTTTTTTTGGCTGGGAGACTATTAATGACTGCTTCTATTTCTCTAGGGGATATGGGACCGTTTAGATCATTAACTTGATCCTGCTTTAACTTTGGTACCTGGTATCTGTCTAGAAATTTGTCCATTTCGTCCAGATTTTCCAGTTTTGTTGAGTATAGCCTTTTGTAGAAGGATCTGATGGTGTTTTGGATTTCTTCAGGATCTGTTGTTATGTCTCCCTTTTAATTTCTGATTTTGTTAATTAGGATGCTGTCCCTGTGCCCTCTAGTGAGTCTAGCTAAGGGTTTATCTATCTTGTTGATTTTCTCAAAGAACCAACTCCTCATTTGGTTAATTCTTTGAATAGTTCTTCTTGTTTCCACTTGGTTGATTTCACCCCTGAGTTTGATTATTTCCTGCCATCTACTCCTCTTGGGTGAATTTTGTTCATTTTTTTCTAGAGCTTTTAGATGTGTTGTCAAGCTGCTAGTGTGTTCTCTTTCCAGTTTCTTCTTGGAGGCACTCAGAGCTATGAGTTTCCCTCTTAGAAATGCTTTCATTGTGTCCCATAAGTGTGAGTATGTTGTGGCTTCATTTTCATTAAACTCCAGAAAGTACTTAATTTTTTTCTTTATTCCTTCCTTGACGAAGGTATCATTGAGAAGAGTGTTGTTCAGTTTCCACGTGAATGTTACCTTTCCATTATTTATGTTGTTATTGAAGATCAGCCTTAGGCCGTGGTGGTCTGATAGGATGCATGGGACAATTTCAATATTTTTGTATCTGTTGAGGATTGTTTTGTGACCAATTATATGGTCAATTTTGGAGAAGGTCCCGTGAGGTGCTGAGATAGGATTTTATGTTTTAGGATAAAATGTTCTGTAGATATCTGTCAGATCCATTTGTTTCATAACTTCTGTTAGTTTCACTGTGTCCCTGTTTAGTTTCTGTTTCCACAATCTGTCCATTGATGAAAGTGGTGTGTTTTGATGTCTCCCACTATTATTGTGTGAGTTGCAATGTGTGTTTTGAGCTTTACTAAAGTGTCTTTAATGAATGTGGCTGCCCTTGCATTTGGAGCATAGATATTCAGAATTGAGAGTTCCTCTTGGAGGATTTTACCTTTGATGAGTATGAAGTGTCCCTCCTTGTCTCTTTTGATAACTTTAGGTTGGAAGTCGATTTTATCCGATATTAGAATGGCTACTCCAGCTTGTTTCTTCAGACCATTTGCTTGGAAAATTGTTTTCCAGCCTTTCACTCTGAGGTAGTGTCTGTCTTTTTCCCTGAGATGGGTTTCCTGTAAGCAGCAGAATGTTGGGTCCTGTTTGTGTAGCCAGTCTGTTAGTCTATGTCTTTTTATTGGGGAGTTGAGACCATTGATATTAAGAGATATTAAGGAAAAGTAATTGTTGCTTCCTTTTATTTTTGTTGTTAGAGTTGGCATTCTGTTCTTGTGGCTGTCTTCTTTTTGGTTTGTTGAGGGATTACTTTTTTGCTTTTTCTAGGGCGTGATTTCTGTCCTTGTTTTGGTTTTTTTCTGTTATTATCCTTCGAAGGGCTGGATTCGTGGAAAAATAATGTGTGAATTTAGTTTTATCGTGGAATACTTTGGTTTCTCCATCTATGGTAATTGAGAGTTTGGCCGGGTATAGTAGCCTGGGCTGGCATTTGTGTTCTCTTAGTGTCTGTATAACATCTGTCCAGGCTCTTCTGGCTTTCATAGTCTCTGGTGAAAAGTCTGGTGTAATTCTGATAGGCCTGCCTTTATATGTTACTTGACCTTTCTCCCTTACTGCTTTTAATATTCTATCTTTATTTAGTGCATTTGTTGTTCTGATTGTTATGTGTCAGGAGGAATTTCTTTTCTGGTCCAGTCTATTTGGAGTTCTGTAGGCTTCTGGTATGTTCATGGGCATGTCATTCATTAGGTTTGGGAAGTTTTCTTCTATAATTTTGTTGACGATATTTGCCAGCCCTTTAAGTTGAAATTCTTCATTCTCATCAACTTTTATTATCTGTAGGTTTGGTCTTCTCATTGTTTCCTGGATTTCCTGGATGTTTTGAGTTAGGATCTTTTTGCGTTTTGTATTATCTTTGATTGTTGTGCCGATGTTCTCTATGGAATCTTCTGCACCTGAGATTCTCTCTTCCATCTCTTGTACTCTGTTTCTGATGCTCGCGTCTATGGTTCCAGATTTCTTTCCCAGTGTTTCTATCTCCAGCGTTGCCTCACTTTGGGTTTTCTTTATTGTGTCTATTTCCCCTTTTAGGACTAGTATGGTTTTGTTCATTTCCATCACCTGTTTGGATGTGCTTTCCTGTTTTTCTATAAGGACTTCTACCTGTTTGGTTGTGTTTTCTTGTTTTTCTTTAAGGACTTGTAACCCTTTAGCAGTGTTCTCTTGTATTTCTTTTAGTGAGTTATTAAAGTTCTTCTTGATGTCCTCTACCATCATCATGAAATATGATTTTAAATCCGGGTCTAGCTTTTCGGTTGTGTTGGGGTGCCCAGGACTAGGTGGCATGGGAGTGCTGCATTCTGATGATGGTGAGTGGTCTTGATTTCTGTTAGTAGGATTCTTACATTTGCCTTTCGCCATCTTGTATTTTCTGGAGCTAGTTGTTATAATTGTCTCTGGTTAGAGCTTGCTCCTCAGGTGATTATGTTACCTTCTATCAGCAGACCTGAAAGACTAGCTATATCCTTAGTTTCAGTGGTCAGAGTCCTCTCTGCAGGCAAGCTCTCCTCTTGCAGGGAAGGTGCCCAGATATCTGGTGTTTGAACCTGCCTCCTGGCAGAAGTTGTGTTCCACTCACCAGAGGTCTTAGGATCCCGTGGCAGATCCAGTGTGGGTCTTTGCGGGTGTCTGCAGACTCCCCAGCCAGTGACCACAGTGCAGCAGTGGGCCAGAAGGAACTTGAGCCCCGGGTCAGGCTGGATTATCTGCTTCCTTAATTAATGCAGTCTCAGGTCCCGCGTGATTGGATTGGAGCAGGCACTGTGTTCCACTCACCAGAGGTCTTAGGATCCCGTGGCGGATCCTGTGTGGGTCCTTGCGGGTGTCCACAGACTCTCGGGCCAGGGACCATGGTGCAGCAGTGGGCCGGAAGGGACCTCTTACATTCTTTCTGCCTCCTCTTCCTCAGTGTTCCCTGAGACCTGAAGGGATGGAAAGTTTTGATGCAAACTTTCCATTTGGGCTAAGTCCCTGGCTGTGGGTCTGTTCCTATCTGCTGCAAGAGGAAGCTTTCTTATGATGACTGAGCAAGGTGATGATCTATGAGTAGAGCAGAATGTCATCAGGAGTCAAAATACTGCTGCTTTTGTTTTGCTTTGTTTTGTTTTGTTTTTTTTTTTTTTTTTAGACCAATAGTATTGGGCTTACCTTAGGTCTCTGGGATATATATTCACCCCTTAAAAAAGAGTCACCCACTTTTTGTCATCCAAACAGTGCTGTATATGGGTTTTATCTAGTGGAGTGGGACTAAAGTCAGTTATTGGTTGGTTACTCACACAAGCTATGTATGACAATTTTCCTAGCATATTTTGTAGGCAGGACAACATTGTAAATCAATGGATTTGTGGCTGGCTCATGTTTACATTTCTCATTTGGTAGTGTGTAGGGTATATTTTGGCACCAAAAATGCTTGAACTCTGTATAGACTCTGTATAGTCAACAGATCAATTTTTCCATGTTCAGTGAGTTGTGTAGGTGCTTTCTTTCTTCAGCAGTAGAACCTTGCTGTCAATTTGTGGAGAGCATCCTATAGTTTTGGCAACTGCCTGGACTGTTTGGGAATTTCCATGAGACCCCTTTGGCTAACAAATCATTTAGATGTAACCCAGTTATGGTACTGGAAGCTCATTGTGTGAAAAGAGATGGCCAGTCAGTACTCCGTCTAACACATTATTTGGCAAGTTTAATTAGATTGCATATATATATATATATGTTAGAAAGAGTGTACTGTATTAGGTTCACATGATACCCCTCAATTCCCCTTAATCGTAGCTGTGTCTCTCTGTATTCCCTCTCTCATCACTCTCTCCTCCTGACTTGATCGTCCTGTTCTAGTCTCCCACTTCCACACAGAACTATCCTATTTTTCTTTCCTTAAGGAGGTCTATTGGTGCCCTTACTCTATTTGTCCCTTATTCTATACCTAACCTCTGTGGTTCTATGGATTGCAATTTGGTTATCATTGAATTTACAACCAATAGCCACAGGTAAGTTTAAATCCTTTCAATGACCAGGTGATACAGCTGAGCCTGAGGCTTAGTTCTTAAATGGGGTGTACAGAACCTCTTTTGTCTTTCACAAGCATAGCATGTACAGATGTATCTTTTAGTTAATTCCATTGATCTTACTCTCTTCTCCATTTTTGAAAATTCTACATGACAATCAAGGTGGTGCTTATAGATAATTATTTATGGAAAGTGTTCTCACTCACAGATATTTAAAAACATATTTCTTTTATCATATTATTGAAAGAAGAGTCAAATTGTACCTTCGTCTAATTGGGTTATTATTTATACATATTTGAACATATATATTGTGGATTCTTTCAAGTCTGGACTCTAGGGGTGGTTCAAATTGGGTTATTATTTATACACATTTAACCCCCCCCCCCACTTATTTATACACATTTAAAACACACACACAAACATACACAATCACACACACACACACACACACACACACACACACACACACACACAGAGTCTTCTTTTCAAGCCTGAACTCTTGAGAAGTGGTTCAAATTATAAGTGCAGTAGAGTCAAATTGCTGAGAACAGAGACTTCTTGGAATTTTTACAATTGATTGCCTTTAAAGGGATTTAACCTTCTATTTTAAAGAATTATATACTACACATACTACATTTCATTTGGCAATTATTACATAAAAATTAAAATGCAATACTAGGAATAATTTTAGAGAATTATGCCTTGTATTGCCCTACACTCTATTATTATGACAGAATAACTGAATTTAGGTGACTTTATACTGAAAAGAATTTTATTTGGCACACAGTTGTGGAAGTTTGGGCCCATAGCATCAACAACAGTCTGCTTGGTTGATGGCATCATGATAGACAATGTTGAAACCAAGTGTTCCTGGAAGGGTAAAGAGCAGAGAAAAAACAGAAGTATGTTTCCATAGTGCCAACTACAGGCACCGACTCAAAGTCCAATGAGGACTACTTTAACCATACAGGAGGCCAGCTTTGAATGATCTCCTACTAAGGTGCCCTCTTAAAGTTCCTGCTACCTCTACACAGTTGTATTGAGCCCCAAATCTATGACAGATGAACCCTTGAAGACAAAGAACAGCTGCTGTGATTTAAAGTTGAGTATGAAAGGGAGTAAAGATGCTTCTGGGCTCACATCTTGTGGCTCTTTTGATATATGTTGATGTGGTACATTGGGGCGTTGTACTATGTTGCTCATCTATCTGAGAAGCATTGACAAGAAAGAGTATCTGAACGGGGCTACAGATAGGAGTCATCAGTAGGATCAATATCACAATCTTCAGTGAAAATTTGAGCCAATAAGAGTTAGACATTCTAATAGTAAGCTTCCAGTCACACATATTTTACATTAAAATTTTAAGCTAGCATGCACAGTAATATGTTTTGATTTGTGCGTGTGTGATTATTCTTTGTGGTACCTTGCCCTCTTCCTCCCCAGCTCTCTTTCATGACACCTGCATCTCTCTTGATATCCACCCCCCAGTGTTCTATCATTGCTTCCTTTCTAATTCCATGATCAAAAAATGAAAACAACACACACACACACACATACACACATACACACACACACACACACACACACACACACACACACACACACACACACACATGTTTATATTTAGGTTTCACATACAAAAGACAAAAATCATTAGGTTTATATATTGTTTTTTTTAATTGTTTAAGTTTTAGGCAGAAAGCTGAAACATGTTCAGCCTAGTTCCAATATTATCATTGGGATGAATGTTCTCTTTATGGGACAAAACATCCAAGCTAAGATACAGAGGATTAAAGGAAATAACTTTATCAGTGAGGACTTTATTAGCTGTATTTATGCTGTTTACACAGATTGCCAGGGGAACAATACTATGACTCAAAAACTGATTATATAACATGAGTTTAATATCATTATACACCTGCATTTGGTGACTGATGCTCCAAGATCTAATGATGACTTCCAAGACAGAAGAAATCAAACTCATATTGATGATGAATGGGAATTAAATCCTTAGAGGAAATCTTATGGAAGTGGGTGCATTTTAGGAAGCAGAAATACCTACACCAGAATGATTAAAGCTGAAGGTTTTGTTGAACAGCTGTAATTCAGATGGAAGGCTGATGCTACATGGTCACCTAGAATTCTCTCTCTCTCTCTCTCTCTCTCTCTCTCTCTCTCTCTCTCTCTCTCTCTCTCTGTCTCTTTCTCTGTGTCTCTGTCTCTCTCTGTGTCTCTGTCTCTCTCTGTGTCTCTTTCTCTGTGTCTCTGCCTCTATCTCTGTCTCTCTCTCTCTCTCTCTCTCTCTCTCTCTCTCTCTCTCTCTCTCTCATAAGAAAAGATTACTAAGAAGTAAAGAAATATTTCCATGTAGGAGGGAGGGGCCTGGAAATGACTTTCTTTTCTTTTCTTTTTAATTGGGTATTTTCTTTATTTACATTTCAAATGTTATCTCCTTCCCCAGTTTCCCTCCCTCTCAGAAACACTCTATCACATCCTCCCTCACCCTGCTTCTATGAGGGTGTTCATCCACCCACATACCCACTGCCATCTCCCTGCCCTCGATTCCCATATACTGGAGCATCTATCTGGCCTTCATAAGACCAAGGACCTCTCCTCCCATTGATGCCTGACAAGGCCATCCTCTGCTCCATATGCATCTAGAGCCATGTGCACTCCTTTGTTGATGGCTTAGTCCCTTGGAGTTCTGGGGAATCTGGTTGGTTAATATTGTTGTTCTTCCTATCGGGTTGCAAACCTCTTTGACTTTTTCAGTCCCTTCTCTAACTCCTCTATTGGGGACCCCAAACTCAGTTCAATGGCTGGTTGTGAACATCTGCATCTGTATTTGTAAGGCTCTGGCAGGGACTCTCAGGAGACAACCATATCAAGCTCCTTTCAGCATTCACTTCTTGGCATCCATAATGATGTCTGGGTTTAGTAACTGTATATGGGATGAATACCCAGGTGGGACAGTCTCTGGGTGGCCTTTCCTTTAGTCTCTGCTCTACACTTTATCTCTATATTTGCTCCAGTGAGTATTTTGTTCTACTTCTAAGAAGGACCAAAGCATCCACACTTTGGTCTTCCTTCTTATTGAGCTTCATGTGCTCTGTGAATTGTATTCTGGTTATTTGGAGCTTTTGGGTTCATTCTACTTATTAGTGAGTGTATACCATATGTGTTCTTTTGTAATCAGGTGTTGGAAACAAAATAAAAAGAGGGGGGGGGCCCTGTGGCCCTGGAGAAGAATGGAAGGAAAAAGATGCCCGCACCCCGCCAGAGTTTCCCTATTCTCTGGTCAGTCAGGTGTGGGGAGGCTACTATCTACCCTATCCACTCATCCCTGGGTGGGCATTTCTCTATCCTACTCATCAGGGAGTGGTCAAGGGGCAGCCCTGCCTGGAGACCCCTGCCCCTGGAGCTACTTGGCTAAAGCCACCAGGGTTGTGGGAGACAGGGAAGAGGGAAGAAGTTCCTAACACTGACCAGAGTGCGCTGTGGAACTTGAAGGAGCAGAGCAGAGACTCTATGGTTTAAGAGCTTTATTGTAGAAATGCAGGGGAAAGAGAGAAGGTAGAAAGGAGGAAGAGAGAGAGAGAGAGAGAGAGAGAGAGAGAGAGAGAGAGAGAGAAGAGAAGAGAGGAAAGAAGAAGACAAAGAGAAAGGGAAGAGGAGAGAGAAGTGAGAGAAGAGAGAGGTGAGAGGACAAAGGAACAGGAGAGCAAGGTGCAGGCTGAGCACCCCTTTTTATGGTCGTCACTGTTGCTAGGTAACTGGGGAGGAGTTTAGCCTGAAGGTCAGAAGCTTGGGCCATTGCTTATGTGACTACTAACCATGTTTCTCTTGTGGGGGCTGTGGGAGGTGGTACCTTAGGCAGGGGGTGGAATTCCAGGAGCATGAGGGAACGCCTACCGTGTAATGAAGGTGAATTATGATCATCGGGGTTCAGACCTCAGCTCGACTGGATACCAGCCTGCAATCACAATCAGGTTACCTCACTCAGGATGATATTTTTTAGTTCTATCCATTTGCTTAAGAATTTCATGAATTCATCATTTTAATAGCTGAGTAATACTCCATTGTGTAAATGTACCACATTTTCTGTATCCATTCCTCTGATGTAGGACATCTGGGTTCTTTCCAGATCCTGGCAATTATAAATAATGATACTGTGAACATATTGGAGCATGTATCCTTATTACATGTTCGAGCATCTTTTGGATATATGACCAGGAATGGTATAGCTGGGTCCTCATGTAGAACCATGTCCAATATTCTGAGGAACTGCCAAACCGATTTCCAGAGTGGTTGTACCAGCTTGCAATCCCACCAGCAATGGAGGAATGTGGAAATGACTTTCTTTGTGTCTGCTTGCTTTTAATTAAAAACCATATTTTGTGAAAAGCAATATGGTTTCCATAGAAACTAAAACTAATGATTTTCTATCTTTAAACAGAATAAAAGAAAAAAGTCAGGCTACAGAGCCTCTTTCCTTAAAATATATTAGAAATCATTTTTCTCTAAGTGAGTCACAATTTTATTTAGCCTGGTACTGCTGGCCTCAAAGTCACAATCCTAAGCCTACCTTAAACTCTTGATCCTCCTGTCTCCATTCCCAGAGTGCTGGAATTATAGGCTTGTATTTGTCTAGCTGCAGAATATTTTCTTTTCTGTTTTTAAATTTTCATTATTTAAATGCATTTTATATATCAAACACATTAATAATATTAAATGTTTTGAGACTCAAATAATACATAAGAAATTTGTTCAACTTTTATATTCATATCCTTTCATATCTTAAAAATATCATTAGTGAATATTTACTAATATCCATAACTAAGGATACTATATCTAATGTTGAATGCTAAATTGTATAAAAACATAGAAAATATTCTTTAGGAATTAAGCATAACATCATTCCAAATAGTGTGAAAAAGCTTCTCAAAATATGTTATGATTTATTTATTTATTTATTTATTTATTGCAGGTCCAAATATCACACCCTACTAAAGATTCATCAATACTTTGCGGACTTATGCAGTCACTTATTAAGCAGAAAGGACATCATGGAGTTATTACAAAAGGAGAACTTTGACCTAGTACTTCTTGATTCAATGGATCTCTGTTCTTTCCTGATTGTTGAAAAGCTTGGGAAACGATTTGTGTCCTTTCTTCCCTTTCAATTTAGCTATATGGACTTTGGGTTACCAAACGCCCCCTTGTCATATGCTCCAGTGTATGGTTCTGGTCTAACTGACCAAATGGACTTTTGGGGCCGAGTGAAGAACATTCTGATGTTCTTTCATTTCACCAAGAAGCGAAGGGACATCTTTTCTCAATATGGCAATACTGTCCAGGAGCATTTTGCGGAAGGCTCTCAGCCAGTGTTGTCTGACCTTCTACTGAAAGCTGAGCTGTGGTTTGTCAACTCTGACTTTGCCTTGGATTTTGCTCGTCCCCTGTTTCCCAACACAGTCTATGTGGGAGGTTTACTGGACAAACCTGTTCAGCCAATACCCCAAGTAAGTGACACATTAGCTCTCACTTTATATTTCATTCATAGACCTTCAGTACGCAGGTGGAGGTTGTCACTTGTCAGAGATGTCCTGAAAGGAAGTGCCTCAAGGTAAGGGAGATATTTGCAGCCTACACTATTAGGGCTGTGTAAGTACAGTGTCAGAATGCCCCATGCTGATATTGAAGACCTGGTTATATGCTAAGAAGTATGAGTTGGTTTTGTCCCTCTTTTGGTAGAATGACTCTTTTAGTTAGTGTTGATATTTCCAATTGAATTTTGATTACACACACACACACACAGAGAGAGATTAAATGCAGCAAATGTCTGTACATTTTGTATTTGTTACAGAGCCACACTTTTCATGATGAAACATATACCTCTTTCAGAAGGCATGTATCTAGATAGAACTTAGCAGGAGTGGCATCAAGAACTGTGTCTGTTATTCTGTGTCCCCAGTCTATGAGCCCTTTATACTTCATTCAGCTATTGTAAACCATTAAAGTTGCCATCTAGTTTGCATGATCAATGCAGGCTCAAAATCACTACCACTGAAAAATTAAAAGTACAGAGCTTATAAATTTTGATTGGTTGTTACCTGTCACTATAGGATTGTTGTTTTGTAGAAATTATCTTCTATAATTCCCTGTCCCTTGCTGGGAGGAATGACCCCCTGAGTTTTTATACAGTGGTGGCCGAGTTGTTGAAATGATAAAGGTGATATTTCTCCTATTTTCATCTAAATGCACAGAGAGTACAGGTTTCTTCTGGTTCTACTGGGTACCAGAGTCCCTACTTTTCCTTGCACTGAGTGAGAAGAAGGGTTTGGGGAGTGATCACTGAATGATATATATTTTTTTTCATTGCTGGAAGGAGTTATCAGCTATGAGTTTTGGATAAAATCTTCTGAAAACTCAAATTGGGGGAGTAGGGGTACAGTATGTAGATGTGAAAGAGAGACAGTCATCAGCTGGGTTTCCTGACTGTATCTTCAAGTAGCAGAAGATTCATCTACATTTAGAGATCTAGATGTGATTGACAGAGTCCTCACCTTCTAGACAGGTGAATCAGATACTGCCACATAGAGAGATGAAATAATTGTCAAAGAGAAGTGGGGAGAAGTGGTTTGAAGGGATGCCTGACAAAGCAGTATGGAGTTTACTCTGTAGGGTATTTGACCACATGTTTCTTTAAGAATCATGTTAGAAGCAAAATAGTTGTGGTCATTGATATAAGAAGTAGACTTTGTACTGAAACTTTCACAGAAGATAAAAGACTATATATAACTATTAGAAATTTTGTGTTTATCAAACTTTACAATTACATTATTTAAAATATATGAAACAGTTAATTTACAGAGATGATGTAAGGCATATACCATATATGCAAAAATATGAAATAAAATATGAAGAAAATTAAAGAATTTAAAGAAGTAAGGACTTCAATTCTGCCTTTATACAATGAGAAGACTATTCATATCCATTATCATCTTCATCAGCACTGTAAGCTAATCAGAACTATTAGAAATATATAGAGTATTCTTTAAATTTATTTTTAAAATCATTTTTTATTTCTTGAGTTTTTGTCCTGCATATATGCCTGTGCATGAGATATAGGTGTGCCTGGGTCCAGAAGAGACCAGAAGAGGGCACCAGATTTCCTGGAGCTAGAGTTACAGAGGGCTGTGACCTGCTATGTGGGTTCCTGGAAACTTAAATGTGGTCCTCTGTAGGAACATCAAGTTCTTTTAGATACTGAGCCATCTCTCTAGCTCAAGGATCTTTTCCAGTAAGAACAGGGCACATATTCTTCTCTAATGCAGAAAACAATATCCTTGGTTTTGTGCATTAGAACACACCCAGATGAAATCAATCCCAGTAAATTTCAAAATCTTGAATTAATGCAAAATTTCATATCACAATGGGATGATATAGAAATCAAAAATATATAAAAATAGACAACATGCTCTAAAACAGTCAATGAGAAAAAGGGGGAAAATCAAGAGGAACATTTGAAAATACTGTATATCAAGAAGGGACAAAACACATTGGGATAATAAAATGCAATATAAACAATTCTGGACATCCTTTTTGGCTGTCATTATCTCTTTTGGTGCAGACAAGGCAATGGAGATTGATAATATAACCTTTCACTATATGGAAATAGATAATGAGGATAGAACTAAATAGCATACTCTTAGAAAGGAGAGGCTTAAAAATCACAGCAAAGATTATTGAAACAATGAATAGTAAAAAATTGGAATCAACAGAACAAAAGAGAACAGTATGCTGGCAAACTTCTAGAGTCATTGAGAAAATAAATAAGAAAGAACAACCAAATAATTAAATCTAAAAGTGAAAAATTACCCATTAGTGTTTAAAACAATATAGATTCTAATGGAAGAACACAACATGATGTGTCATCAAATTAGGTGACCTACATGAATGGTCAAATTCCTATGGGTATCTGTTGACAAAACTGGCCTTGAAAGAGATAGAAAATCTGAAACTTGTGACATTGCATTAGGTTGGAAAAGCCAAACAAAATCTTTCATCAAGAAAGTCTAATATAACATAGATTAACTGGCAAATTAGGTGAAACACTTAAAATCAATGGCAGTTCCTCTATAAATCCATTGCAGTTGTACAGGGAGGAATATTCTCAACCCATTCTATGAGTCTATTATTGCTCTGTTACCAAAGACAAAAAGAAAACCAGATGAGAACGAAGCTGGTGAAGGAATCTTGTGTATTCTATTGTATATTTGTAGCCTACTTATAAAATAATGCAAATGATACTAAAAAAAAACATTTGGAGGGATCTCAAGTTTTTAAACATAGAACTACTCTTTTTTGTTTGTTTGGTTTGGTTTGGTTTGGTTTGGTTTGGTTTTTGTTGTTGTTTTTTGAGACAGGGTTTCTCTGTGTAGCCAAGACTGTCCTGGAACTCACTCTGTAGCTGGCCTCAAACTCAGAAATCCACTTGCCTCTGCCTCCCAAGTGCTGGGATTAAAGGCATGCAGGACTACTGCCTGGCCATAGAACTACTCTTTTTAATTTTTTTTTTTTTTTTTTTTAGACACAGGGTTTCTCTGTATAGCTCTGGCTGTCCTGGAACTTACTTTGTAGACTGGGCTGGCCTCGAACTCAGAAATCTACCTGCCTCTCTCTGCCTCCCCAGTGCTGGGATTAAAGGCGTGCGCCACCAAGTCCAGCTAGACCTACTTTTAACAATTAGGTTACTCCCAAGGTTAAACTTTAAGCAACTGAAATAAAATCTTGTGTATGTGCATATATATGTATATGTACATGTATGTAGACGTATCTTGGTTGTCAGTTAAAGGCTGAGAACTCAGACACTTAGAACATTAATATTGGGGGTTTGACATATAAAACTCTTTGAGCACCAACCAAAGTAACCCCATGGTATGATACAAAGAGAGTGAATTCTTGGGCAACAGAGAACTCCCCAAAGCAATGGCCCCTCAAATCTATGTCTATGTGTGACTTTTTGGAGACCCATCACCATCACACTAAGTGACTGAGTTTGAGTTTTGTACCTAACAAAATAAGCTGATTTTTATTTTGTGACTCAAAATAAGCTGGGAAAATTTGGAAATAGACTTCCGTCAGTAAAACCACAGGCTACACATTTTATAAGAGTTCATAGTGAAGAGATGGCTGCTAATAAAAGCAATAAGCATGAACACAGTACACATGACACATCTAGACAGGGCCTATGGAAGGACTTTTATCATATAGGACATGATCAACTGAAGCAAAGATTTATTTAACACCCAGCCTGTTTTCGTGTCATGCTGCTTTGGCCTTTACAAACCACCTCCTTTGCCTTCTTCCCTCTATGATTCTTCTAGGACTTGGAGGATTTTATCTCTCAGTTTGGAGACTCAGGTTTTGTCCTTGTGGCCCTGGGCTCTGTAGTGAGCATGATTCAGTCCAAGGAAATTATTAAGGAGATGAACAGTGCCTTTGCTCACCTCCCTCAAGGGGTGCTATGGACATGTAAGAGTTCTCATTGGCCCAAAGATGTCAGTTTGGCCCCAAATGTCAAAATCATGGATTGGCTTCCACAGATTGACCTTCTAGGTAAGCTCCTCTTAGACCTGTTACTTTCCTTTCATTCACATGACGGATATCTGATGTCTGAACACTTGGACTGGCAGAAGAGAAGGCTACTGATAGGTAAATATTTTTCCTCTAGGAGGCAAGCAATCACAGCTTCTGGAGGATAGCAGCTTTTTGGAGGAATCAGGTTGCACTCTAGACTGTCTGTCTATTGCAACAACTTCTTTAATTTTTTTCCAACTCAGATCGTTCTCACATCCCTAATATGATCAGTTATGTTGCCTTAATGTAACAGTACCTAACATTGAATAGGATTAGTCTAACACCATCTTGGACAATATGTGAACTATAACTACTTTCTGAGGCAGTTGGCACTATTTGTTACCACTAGTCTCAATGTTGTGAGAACACTTCAGCACTTTTAAGACACAAATATGAATGTAAGCATATAGACACATCTTGGTTGTCAGCTACAGGTTCAAAACTCAGACACTTAGATGAATGTTGGGGATTTGATAACATTGGGGAAATGCTGACTTTCCAGGGAACATGGGTAGATTTTGTGTGAGGTGTAGTTTGGGATAATTCATATATGATCATAAGAAGTATTTGATTGCTTTCAAGGTGGAGCAATAGACAAGACCTCTCTATATATCTAGAAGTGTCTGGCCTACCATCCCCTTTTGTAAGCTTTCCTTGAGGCAGAGGAGATAACACACAGAATATAAGCTTTATAAGAGCGCAGATATGGAAAGCAAGAGAAGGCAGAGGTAGGAAAGAGAAGAGAAAAGCATCAGTGGAAGGGACAAGGATGAATAGGAGGACAGGAATCATGTCTGGCTTGTCACTCTCCTTGTAGTTGGGTGTCTTTGGATTGAAGTAAGGCATTTCTCTACAGAGGGAAGGTTAGACAAAATACCCTGGAACACTGCAAATACCAAAAACAAAACCAATAAGTCCATTTTCTGTAGCACATGGGTATTTCATGGGTCTACTGATTTACCTGGTATCTGATGCTTTCATAGTGAAATCTTGGACCATCTCTCTTTCTTTTGCAACAGCTCACCCTAGCATTCGTCTGTTTGTCACCCATGGGGGGATGAACAGTGTAATGGAGGCTGTCCATCATGGAGTACCAATGGTAGGGATTCCATTTTTTGGAGACCAACCTGAAAACATGGTCCGAGTAGAAGCAAAGAACCTTGGTGTTTCTATTCAGCTACAGACACTCAAGGCAGAGTCATTTTTGCTCACCATGAAAGAAGTCATAGAAGACCAGAGGTATGCAGCTCTCTGGGTTGTGGTCCTGTAGGCTAAATGCAGGCCTGACACAGGGATCTGTGTAGTCTGTTTTCCAGTGAAACCAGAATTTTGTGGTATGTGTTATAGTATGTGTGGGGGCCTTGAAGGTCCTTCTTTTCTTTTGCTATTAATCCCAATTTTAAGTGTGGTGCTGAAAGATGCTTCTGCCTATGGTGGTATGATGGTTTCTTCTCTACAAGGTGTCATTATGACTTTTTCATATTTTGGGTAACAATAGTAGAATTCCTGTTAAAACAGGAGAGTTCATTTACATATAATTGTGGCTAATCTCCCTGAGAATTTTCTGACATTTTGACATCTATCTCTCCATCACCTGAATTGTTATTGTGTGTCCTACAGTAGCACACAGAGAGCACATAAAATGAAATAGCAGTGTGTATCAGTTCTATTCTGTTCCCAGGGCACAGGATAGGTCTGCTATAAAGGAAAATTTCACAAATCTAGCACAAGGAGGGCAGACAGGATCTTGGAGATCCACAGAGCTCTTGCCCGTTCAGCACCGTGACTCAACAACCCAACAAGAATAATATTCACGTTTCAGTGTTCTTATGGCTTAAATCAGATATACATCTGTTTCATCTGTTCACAGCATTTAATTTACTCGTTTTCTCTCTGCCATAAGACGTAAAATGTGTTTTTTTCCCTATAAAGAGTGACCACTTCTCTTAACTCCCTGTCAGCCCTGCTCTCAGTTTCTAGCCCAGCCCCATCAAAGGCTTGTTCTAATCAACTGTTCTTCCTTCAGTTCCCCTCTGCTTAAACAGTCTCTTCTCCCACTTTTCCTAGTACTAGCCGCTCCAAACTATAACAACTGTTCAACTGTTCTAGGCTATCTACTCAGCTCTGCTTCTTCCATCTCAACTGTCTCTTAACATAACATCTTCTACATCAACTGCCTTCTGCTCCAATTCACTTTCTCAGCCTCTTCTGGCTTTTTTTTTTTAAATATCCTATCCTGTTCTAGAAATGCTAGAAGCAACCAACACTAATGATCATAGGTTCAAACCTCCCTAACAGTTAAGAATTTGTTTTTACCATTAATTTATTAGGTCATTTATTTTACATCCTGACTGTAGTCCTTTTCTTCCAGTCCACAGCTGACATAGCCCCTTCCCCCTCCCCAATTCCTTCTCCTCTGAAAAGGCAGGCTGGTCCCCTTATAAACCCACCCTGGCACATCAAGTCACTGCAGGACAGGCACATCTTCCCTGCTGAAGCCAGCTAAGGCAGACCAATTAGAGGAAGAGAGTCCACAAGCAGGCAACAGTCATGGACAGCCCCTCTCCAGTTGTTGGGGAATCAGTATGAAGACCAAACCACACATCTGCTATGTATGTGTGTGGTGTGAGGCTAGCTCTAGCCCCTGCATACTCTTTGGTTGGTGACTCAATCTCTGAGAGCCCCCAAGATTCCAGGTTTGTTGACACTGTTTGTCTTCCTGTCAAGTCCCTATCCCCTCAAGGTCTCTCAAACCTTTCCCCAACTCTTCTACATGACCCATCAAGCTTGGTCTAATGTATGGCTATTGGTCTCTGCATCTGTTTCCATCAGTTGTTTTGGTTCACTCTCATAGCCCTCTCTTCCTAGATGTCCATACATCTGATCTCCCCTACCTAGTTTCCCTCCCCATCCCTTCTCTCATCCAGTTCCCTCCTTCCAATGACTATTATATTTCTCCATTTAAATATTCTCCCTTCACATATTATTTATGATCATTCTGTGTAGGTTTTTATTTTGTATTGAATTTTTAAAAATGATTTTTGTACCTATGTTTGAATTTTTTTGTTTATATGTAGTGTATTTTAATGAAATCCACCTTACTCTCTCTTCCAATTCTTCCTAGGACTCCCTCAAACACCACCCTCTCAAATTCCTTTTTCTTTTTAAAATCTTTGCTTCCTAATTTATTATTAATTATTTATTTATTTACTCTTTAACCCATTGTGTTGAACTCTCCACATATATACATGGGTTTGGTGGGGGCCATCTTCTGTGCCAAGCAAACTTTCTGATTGACTAATAATGGTGAGGGTTTGCCAACAGATTTTGTTTAGAACTGAGCTATGCATATGCACTAGATGTATGTGTGTGTGGGGGGGAGGGAGAGATATGGGCTTATATGTATGTGTGTTTATGATGTAAGATTTAAGTTTTGTTACAACAAATTGGTAACAGTCTCTCACTGTCTATTTTCACAGGTACAAGACTGCAGCAATGGCCTCCAAGGTTATCAGGCAATCCCACCCACTGACCCCTGCCCAGAGGCTTGTGGGCTGGATAGATCACATCTTGCAGACAGGGGGTGCAGCACATCTCAAGCCATATGCTTTCCAGCAGCCATGGCATGAGCAGTACATGCTGGATGTCTTCCTCTTTCTGTTAGGACTCACACTGGGTACCTTGTGGCTTAGTGTAAAGGTTCTTGTTGCTGTAACCAGGTATCTGAGTATATCAAGGAAGGTCAAGCAGGCATAATACTGAAATTCTGGGCTTGGTTCTGGTGTGGTGATGGGAGGTCTGTGGCTCATCAGAGGCCTTCCATAATTCAGTACATAGCAACTCTAGCATTCTCTGCCTCCATCTTCTACAGATGCACCTGAATTGGTACCTCACACTTTTGGCTCCTTTGCTCCTTGTTTTCCTCTTGTGACCTTCATTCCTACTTAGATAGAAACAACTTGCATCATGTTCTCCTCCTCTCACTCATTTATCCTAAACACACTGCTTCAATAGGCTGTGTGCCCTGTGGCTCCTCATGTTCTTCCTCTCTTTATCCCTTTTATCATTTGGGATTAACACCATATTTGTGCATTTTTTCTCTTGTTCTTCTTCTCTTTTACAATAAACACTCTTTACAGCTCAGAACACCTGCTCTGCCTTACTCCTCTATTTCCCTCAGGCCTGGGCAGCAATCATTCTATATTATACATGAATTTATCTAAGAATGTGTGAAGTAGAAAAATATAATAATTATTGTTTGGTAAAAATCAGAATAAAAATGATATGCAACTGAAATATTATAAGAAAATACTTTCTTTTTTATTTTATTTTCCTTTGTTCTTCATTTTTATATTTTTAGATATTTTCTTTATTTACATTTCAAATGCTATCTCAAAAGTCAATAAAATTCTCACAAACAAAATCCAAGGACACATCAAAACAATCATCCATCATGATCAAGTCAGTTTCATCCCAGGGATGCAGGGATGGTTCAATGTATGGAAATCTATCAACTTAATCCACAATATAAACAAACTCAAAGAAATAGACCATATGATCATCTCATTAGATATGAAGAAAGCATTTGCCAAAATCCAAAATTCGTTCATGATAAAAGTCTTGGAAATACCAGGAATTCAAGGCCCATACCTAAACATAGTAAAATCAATATAGAGCAAACCAGTAGCCAACATTAAAATAAATGGAGAGAAACTTGAAACAATCCCACTAAAATCAGGAACTAGGCAAGGTTGCCCACTCTCTCTCTCTCTACTTATTCCATATAGTGCTTGAAACCCTATCCGGAGCAACAAAGTACACCAAAGGGATAGAAATAGGAAAGTAAGAAGTCAAAATATCACTATTTGCTGATGATAATATTCTTAAGTGACCCCAAAAATTCCACCAGAGAACTCCTTATTCTGAAAAGCAACTTCAGCAAAGTGGCTGGATATAAAATTAATTCAAACAAATCAGTGGCCTTACTCTACACAATGGATAAACAGGCTGAGAAAGAAAATAGGGAAACAACACCCTTCACGATAGTAACAAATAATATAAAATATCTTGGTGTGACTCTAATTAAGCAGTGAAAGATCTGTATAAGAACTTCAAGTCTCTGAAGAAAGAATCAAAGAAGATCTCAGAAGATGGAAAGATCTTCCGTGCTCATGGATTGGCAGGATTCATATAATAAAAATGGCCATCTTGCCCAAAGCTATCTACCTATACAATACAATCCCCATCAAAATTTCAACTCAATTATTCATAGAGTTAAAAAGAGCAATTTCCAAATTCATCTATAATAACAAAAGACCCAGGATAGCTAAAACTATTCTCAACAATAAAAGAACTTCTCAGGGAATCACCATCCCTAACTTCAGGCTGTACTACAGAGCAATTGTGATTAAAAAATGGCATGGTATTGGTACAGTGACAGGCAGGTAGATCAATGGAATAGAATTGAAGACCCAGAAATGAATCCACAGACCTATAGTTACATCATCTTTCACAAAGAAGCTAAAACCATCCAGTGGAAAAAAAGACAGCATTTTCCACCAATGGTGCTGGCTTAACTGGCGGTTATTATGTAGAAGGCGGCAAATCAACCATTCTTATCTCCTTATACAAAGCTCAAGTCTAAGTGGATCAAGTACCTTCACATAAAATCAGATACACAGAAACTTAAAGAAGCGAGAGTGGGGAAGAGCCTCAAACATATGTGCACAGGGGAAAATTTTCTGAACAGCACACCAATGCCTTGTGATGTATAATCAGGAATTGACAAAGGCAACCTCATAAAATTGCAAAGCTTCTTTCTGTAAGGCAAGGGACACTGTCAGGAAGAAAAGTAGGCCACTAATAGATTGGGAAAAGATCTTGACCAATCCTACATTGGATAAAAGGCTAATATCCAATATATACAAAGAATTCAAGAAGTTAGACTCCAGAAAAACAAACTACCCTATTAAAAAATGGGGTACAGAGCTAAACAAAGAATTCTCAACTGAGGAATACCGAAAGGCTGAGAAGTTCCTAAAAAATATTTAACATCCTTAGTCATCATGGAAATGCAAATCAAACAACCCTGAGATTGAACCTCACACCAGTCAGAATGGCTTAGATCAAACCCTCATATGATAGCAGATGCTTATCAGGATGTGGAGAAAGAGGAACAGTACTGCATTGTGGGTGGGATTAAAAGCTGCTACAACCACTCTGGAAATCTATACGGCAGTTCCTCAAAAAATTGGACATAGTACTACTTCAGGACCCAGAAATACCACTCCTGGGCATATACCCAGAAGATGCTCCAATGTGTAATAAGGACACATGCTCCACTATGTTCATCGCAGCCTTATTTATAAGAGCCAGAAGCTGGAAAGAAACCAGATGTCCCTCAACAGAAGAATGTATACAGAAAATGTGGTATATTTACACAATGGAGTACTACTAACTTTTAAAAATGATGAATTTATGAAATTCTTAGACAAATGGATAGATCTGGAGGATATCCTTCTGAGTGAGGTAACCCAGCTGTCTTAGTCAGGGTTTCTCTTCCTGCACAAACATCATGACCAAGAAGCAGTTGGGGAGGAAAGGGTTTATTCAGCTTACACTTCCACACTGCTGTTCATCACCAAGGAAGTCAGGACTGGAACTCAAACAGGTCAGGAAGCAGGAGCTGATGCAGAGGCCATGGAGAGACATTCTTTACTGGCTTGCTCAGCCTGCTCTCTTATAGAACCCAAGACTACCAGCCCAGAGATGGTCCCACCCACAAGGGGCCTTTCCCCCTTGATCATTAATTGAGAAAATGCCTTACAGTAGGATCTCATGGAGGCATTTCCTCAACTGAAGCTCCTTTCTCTGTGATAACTCCAGCTGTGTCAAGTTGACACAAAACTAGCCAGTACAATTGACCACAAACACATCACTAGTAAGCCTCAACCCTTACCCTCTTATTCATCTCCAAGATCTAAATAACTTTAAAAGTCCCATAGTCTTTACATATTCTTAAAATTTCAATCTCTTTAAAATATCCATATCTTTAAAATCCAAAGTCTTTTTACAATTAAAAGTCTCTTAACTGTAGGCTCCACTAAAATAGTTTCTTCCTTCAAGAGGGAAAAATATCAGGGCACAGTCACAATCAAAATCAAAAATCAATCTCCAACCATCCAAAGTCTGGGATCCAACTCATGATCTTCTGGGCTCCTCCAAGGGCTTGGGTCACTTCTCCAGCCATGCCCTGTGTGGCACACACATCATCCTCTAGGCTCCAGATACCTGTACTCCACTGATGCTGGTCTTGGTGGTCATCTCATGGTACTGGCATCTTCAAAATACCTCATGGCCCCTTCAGACCTGGGCCATCAATTGCAACTGAGGCTGCACCTTCACCAATTGCCTTCCATGGCCTCTCACAGTGCTGAGAGCAAAACATCCTCTCATGTGTCTGCTTCAGCAAAACATCCTCTCATGTGTCTGCTTCAGCAAAACATCCTCTTATGTGTCTGCTTCAGCAAAACATCCTCTCATGTGTCTGCTTCAGCAAAACATGTTCTTACAAAACTGAGTCAAGAAAAACATCATGTCACACAACTGAGTTGATAGAGAAACCAGAAATTTCCACTTTCAACTCCCTTGTACATGAGTGTGTTATTCTTTGTTTTTTTACTATTAAACTTCCCGAAAAGCTTTCTTTTTATCTTTCCTTTTATTGAAAGTAAAATTTTTTCTCACATAGTATATTCTGATTACAGTTTCCCCTCCTTCTGCTCCTCCCAATACCTCCCTACTAGATATAGTACCTTTCTGTATCTCATTAAAACACGAAACAGGTTTCTAAGGGATAATAATAAAATGTAACAAAATAAAATAAAATAAGATAAAACCAAAACTATCACATCAGAATTGGATAAGATAAACAACCAAAAGGAAAAGAGCCTAAGAAAATGCACAAGATTCAAAAGCTTTCACACTCAGAAATCCCATAAAAGTATGAAACTAACATATATATGTGCATGTATATGTATATATGCATGTATATGTGTATATATGTATGTATATATGTATATATATGTGTGTGTATGTATGTATGTATGTATGTATGTATATATACATACGACCCGATGCAGACCCTGTCCATGCTGGCTCAGTCTCTCTGAGTTCATATGAGTTTTGCTTATGTTTAGATGGCTTTGATTTCTTGGTGGTCTGCACACCCTCACCCTAGCATTCGTCTGTTTGTCACCCATGGGGGGATGAACAGTGTAATGGAGGCTGTCCATCATGGAGTACCAATGGTAGGGATTCCATTTTTTGGAGACCAACCTGAAAACATGGTCCGAGTAGAAGCAAAGAACCTTGGTGTTTCTATTCAGCTACAGACACTCAAGGCAGAGTCATTTTTGCTCACCATGAAAGAAGTCATAGAAGACCAGAGGTATGCAGCTCTCTGGGTTGTGGTCCTGTAGGCTAAATGCAGGCCTGACACAGGGATCTGTGTAGTCTGTTTTCCAGTGAAACCAGAATTTTGTGGTATGTGTTATAGTATGTGTGGGGGCCTTGAAGGTCCTTCTTTTCTTTTGCTATTAATCCCAATTTTAAGTGTGGTGCTGAAAGATGCTTCTGCCTATGGTGGTATGATGGTTTCTTCTCTACAAGGTGTCATTATGACTTTTTCATATTTTGGGTAACAATAGTAGAATTCCTGTTAAAACAGGAGAGTTCATTTACATATAATTGTGGCTAATCTCCCTGAGAATTTTCTGACATTTTGACATCTATCTCTCCATCACCTGAATTGTTATTGTGTGTCCTACAGTAGCACACAGAGAGCACATAAAATGAAATAGCAGTGTGTATCAGTTCTATTCT
Source organism: Mus musculus (assembly GCF_000001635.26). Classification (NCBI taxonomy): domain Eukaryota; kingdom Metazoa; phylum Chordata; class Mammalia; order Rodentia; family Muridae; genus Mus; species Mus musculus. The sequence continues at coordinate 9,319,613 of NC_000081.6, forward strand.
GTTCCCAGGGCACAGGATAGGTCTGCTATAAAGGAAAATTTCACAAATCTAGCACAAGGAGGGCAGACAGGATCTTGGAGATCCACAGAGCTCTTGCCCGTTCAGCACCGTGACTCAACAACCCAACAAGAATAATATTCACGTTTCAGTGTTCTTATGGCTTAAATCAGATATACATCTGTTTCATCTGTTCACAGCATTTAATTTACTCGTTTTCTCTCTGCCATAAGACGTAAAATGTGTTTTTTTCCCTATAAAGAGTGACCACTTCTCTTAACTCCCTGTCAGCCCTGCTCTCAGTTTCTAGCCCAGCCCCATCAAAGGCTTGTTCTAATCAACTGTTCTTCCTTCAGTTCCCCTCTGCTTAAACAGTCTCTTCTCCCACTTTTCCTAGTACTAGCCGCTCCAAACTATAACAACTGTTCAACTGTTCTAGGCTATCTACTCAGCTCTGCTTCTTCCATCTCAACTGTCTCTTAACATAACATCTTCTACATCAACTGCCTTCTGCTCCAATTCACTTTCTCAGCCTCTTCTGGCTTTTTTTTTTTAAATATCCTATCCTGTTCTAGAAATGCTAGAAGCAACCAACACTAATGATCATAGGTTCAAACCTCCCTAACAGTTAAGAATTTGTTTTTACCATTAATTTATTAGGTCATTTATTTTACATCCTGACTGTAGTCCTTTTCTTCCAGTCCACAGCTGACATAGCCCCTTCCCCCTCCCCAATTCCTTCTCCTCTGAAAAGGCAGGCTGGTCCCCTTATAAACCCACCCTGGCACATCAAGTCACTGCAGGACAGGCACATCTTCCCTGCTGAAGCCAGCTAAGGCAGACCAATTAGAGGAAGAGAGTCCACAAGCAGGCAACAGTCATGGACAGCCCCTCTCCAGTTGTTGGGGAATCAGTATGAAGACCAAACCACACATCTGCTATGTATGTGTGTGGTGTGAGGCTAGCTCTAGCCCCTGCATACTCTTTGGTTGGTGACTCAATCTCTGAGAGCCCCCAAGATTCCAGGTTTGTTGACACTGTTTGTCTTCCTGTCAAGTCCCTATCCCCTCAAGGTCTCTCAAACCTTTCCCCAACTCTTCTACATGACCCATCAAGCTTGGTCTAATGTATGGCTATTGGTCTCTGCATCTGTTTCCATCAGTTGTTTTGGTTCACTCTCATAGCCCTCTCTTCCTAGATGTCCATACATCTGATCTCCCCTACCTAGTTTCCCTCCCCATCCCTTCTCTCATCCAGTTCCCTCCTTCCAATGACTATTATATTTCTCCATTTAAATATTCTCCCTTCACATATTATTTATGATCATTCTGTGTAGGTTTTTATTTTGTATTGAATTTTTAAAAATGATTTTTGTACCTATGTTTGAATTTTTTTGTTTATATGTAGTGTATTTTAATGAAATCCACCTTACTCTCTCTTCCAATTCTTCCTAGGACTCCCTCAAACACCACCCTCTCAAATTCCTTTTTCTTTTTAAAATCTTTGCTTCCTAATTTATTATTAATTATTTATTTATTTACTCTTTAACCCATTGTGTTGAACTCTCCACATATATACATGGGTTTGGTGGGGGCCATCTTCTGTGCCAAGCAAACTTTCTGATTGACTAATAATGGTGAGGGTTTGCCAACAGATTTTGTTTAGAACTGAGCTATGCATATGCACTAGATGTATGTGTGTGTGGGGGGGAGGGAGAGATATGGGCTTATATGTATGTGTGTTTATGATGTAAGATTTAAGTTTTGTTACAACAAATTGGTAACAGTCTCTCACTGTCTATTTTCACAGGTACAAGACTGCAGCAATGGCCTCCAAGGTTATCAGGCAATCCCACCCACTGACCCCTGCCCAGAGGCTTGTGGGCTGGATAGATCACATCTTGCAGACAGGGGGTGCAGCACATCTCAAGCCATATGCTTTCCAGCAGCCATGGCATGAGCAGTACATGCTGGATGTCTTCCTCTTTCTGTTAGGACTCACACTGGGTACCTTGTGGCTTAGTGTAAAGGTTCTTGTTGCTGTAACCAGGTATCTGAGTATATCAAGGAAGGTCAAGCAGGCATAATACTGAAATTCTGGGCTTGGTTCTGGTGTGGTGATGGGAGGTCTGTGGCTCATCAGAGGCCTTCCATAATTCAGTACATAGCAACTCTAGCATTCTCTGCCTCCATCTTCTACAGATGCACCTGAATTGGTACCTCACACTTTTGGCTCCTTTGCTCCTTGTTTTCCTCTTGTGACCTTCATTCCTACTTAGATAGAAACAACTTGCATCATGTTCTCCTCCTCTCACTCATTTATCCTAAACACACTGCTTCAATAGGCTGTGTGCCCTGTGGCTCCTCATGTTCTTCCTCTCTTTATCCCTTTTATCATTTGGGATTAACACCATATTTGTGCATTTTTTCTCTTGTTCTTCTTCTCTTTTACAATAAACACTCTTTACAGCTCAGAACACCTGCTCTGCCTTACTCCTCTATTTCCCTCAGGCCTGGGCAGCAATCATTCTATATTATACATGAATTTATCTAAGAATGTGTGAAGTAGAAAAATATAATAATTATTGTTTGGTAAAAATCAGAATAAAAATGATATGCAACTGAAATATTATAAGAAAATACTTTCTTTTTTATTTTATTTTCCTTTGTTCTTCATTTTTATATTTTTAGATATTTTCTTTATTTACATTTCAAATGCTATCTCAAAAGTCAATAAAATTCTCACAAACAAAATCCAAGGACACATCAAAACAATCATCCATCATGATCAAGTCAGTTTCATCCCAGGGATGCAGGGATGGTTCAATGTATGGAAATCTATCAACTTAATCCACAATATAAACAAACTCAAAGAAATAGACCATATGATCATCTCATTAGATATGAAGAAAGCATTTGCCAAAATCCAAAATTCGTTCATGATAAAAGTCTTGGAAATACCAGGAATTCAAGGCCCATACCTAAACATAGTAAAATCAATATAGAGCAAACCAGTAGCCAACATTAAAATAAATGGAGAGAAACTTGAAACAATCCCACTAAAATCAGGAACTAGGCAAGGTTGCCCACTCTCTCTCTCTCTACTTATTCCATATAGTGCTTGAAACCCTATCCGGAGCAACAAAGTACACCAAAGGGATAGAAATAGGAAAGTAAGAAGTCAAAATATCACTATTTGCTGATGATAATATTCTTAAGTGACCCCAAAAATTCCACCAGAGAACTCCTTATTCTGAAAAGCAACTTCAGCAAAGTGGCTGGATATAAAATTAATTCAAACAAATCAGTGGCCTTACTCTACACAATGGATAAACAGGCTGAGAAAGAAAATAGGGAAACAACACCCTTCACGATAGTAACAAATAATATAAAATATCTTGGTGTGACTCTAATTAAGCAGTGAAAGATCTGTATAAGAACTTCAAGTCTCTGAAGAAAGAATCAAAGAAGATCTCAGAAGATGGAAAGATCTTCCGTGCTCATGGATTGGCAGGATTCATATAATAAAAATGGCCATCTTGCCCAAAGCTATCTACCTATACAATACAATCCCCATCAAAATTTCAACTCAATTATTCATAGAGTTAAAAAGAGCAATTTCCAAATTCATCTATAATAACAAAAGACCCAGGATAGCTAAAACTATTCTCAACAATAAAAGAACTTCTCAGGGAATCACCATCCCTAACTTCAGGCTGTACTACAGAGCAATTGTGATTAAAAAATGGCATGGTATTGGTACAGTGACAGGCAGGTAGATCAATGGAATAGAATTGAAGACCCAGAAATGAATCCACAGACCTATAGTTACATCATCTTTCACAAAGAAGCTAAAACCATCCAGTGGAAAAAAAGACAGCATTTTCCACCAATGGTGCTGGCTTAACTGGCGGTTATTATGTAGAAGGCGGCAAATCAACCATTCTTATCTCCTTATACAAAGCTCAAGTCTAAGTGGATCAAGTACCTTCACATAAAATCAGATACACAGAAACTTAAAGAAGCGAGAGTGGGGAAGAGCCTCAAACATATGTGCACAGGGGAAAATTTTCTGAACAGCACACCAATGCCTTGTGATGTATAATCAGGAATTGACAAAGGCAACCTCATAAAATTGCAAAGCTTCTTTCTGTAAGGCAAGGGACACTGTCAGGAAGAAAAGTAGGCCACTAATAGATTGGGAAAAGATCTTGACCAATCCTACATTGGATAAAAGGCTAATATCCAATATATACAAAGAATTCAAGAAGTTAGACTCCAGAAAAACAAACTACCCTATTAAAAAATGGGGTACAGAGCTAAACAAAGAATTCTCAACTGAGGAATACCGAAAGGCTGAGAAGTTCCTAAAAAATATTTAACATCCTTAGTCATCATGGAAATGCAAATCAAACAACCCTGAGATTGAACCTCACACCAGTCAGAATGGCTTAGATCAAACCCTCATATGATAGCAGATGCTTATCAGGATGTGGAGAAAGAGGAACAGTACTGCATTGTGGGTGGGATTAAAAGCTGCTACAACCACTCTGGAAATCTATACGGCAGTTCCTCAAAAAATTGGACATAGTACTACTTCAGGACCCAGAAATACCACTCCTGGGCATATACCCAGAAGATGCTCCAATGTGTAATAAGGACACATGCTCCACTATGTTCATCGCAGCCTTATTTATAAGAGCCAGAAGCTGGAAAGAAACCAGATGTCCCTCAACAGAAGAATGTATACAGAAAATGTGGTATATTTACACAATGGAGTACTACTAACTTTTAAAAATGATGAATTTATGAAATTCTTAGACAAATGGATAGATCTGGAGGATATCCTTCTGAGTGAGGTAACCCAGCTGTCTTAGTCAGGGTTTCTCTTCCTGCACAAACATCATGACCAAGAAGCAGTTGGGGAGGAAAGGGTTTATTCAGCTTACACTTCCACACTGCTGTTCATCACCAAGGAAGTCAGGACTGGAACTCAAACAGGTCAGGAAGCAGGAGCTGATGCAGAGGCCATGGAGAGACATTCTTTACTGGCTTGCTCAGCCTGCTCTCTTATAGAACCCAAGACTACCAGCCCAGAGATGGTCCCACCCACAAGGGGCCTTTCCCCCTTGATCATTAATTGAGAAAATGCCTTACAGTAGGATCTCATGGAGGCATTTCCTCAACTGAAGCTCCTTTCTCTGTGATAACTCCAGCTGTGTCAAGTTGACACAAAACTAGCCAGTACAATTGACCACAAACACATCACTAGTAAGCCTCAACCCTTACCCTCTTATTCATCTCCAAGATCTAAATAACTTTAAAAGTCCCATAGTCTTTACATATTCTTAAAATTTCAATCTCTTTAAAATATCCATATCTTTAAAATCCAAAGTCTTTTTACAATTAAAAGTCTCTTAACTGTAGGCTCCACTAAAATAGTTTCTTCCTTCAAGAGGGAAAAATATCAGGGCACAGTCACAATCAAAATCAAAAATCAATCTCCAACCATCCAAAGTCTGGGATCCAACTCATGATCTTCTGGGCTCCTCCAAGGGCTTGGGTCACTTCTCCAGCCATGCCCTGTGTGGCACACACATCATCCTCTAGGCTCCAGATACCTGTACTCCACTGATGCTGGTCTTGGTGGTCATCTCATGGTACTGGCATCTTCAAAATACCTCATGGCCCCTTCAGACCTGGGCCATCAATTGCAACTGAGGCTGCACCTTCACCAATTGCCTTCCATGGCCTCTCACAGTGCTGAGTCTCAGCTGCTCTGTGTGACCCCTTCATGCCTTCAAAACCAGTATCACTTGGGTGACCCTTACACATTACCAATCCTGCTGCAGCAGGAGTACAACCGTGGCTATCTCTGGAACACAGCCTCTTTGTGCTTTCAGAAAACACTTCCCAGAAGATGTCACTTCAATGATGCTGGTCTCTTCTTAATCACTGCTAATTTTTTAGCTCCAGCTAACCAGCATCAATAGATCCACCCAGTAATGCAAAGGCTTTGCTTTAGTAGTTCTGGTATCTTGTTAATCACAGCTGATTTTTCAGCCCCAGCTAACCAAAATCACAGAATAATCAAACTCCCAAATAGCAATGGCCCTGAAAAGTCTTTAATTTTCCCTCTGAAATTTCACAAGCCAGGCCTCCATCTTCTGCACTGTTCTCAACATTATCTTCCAAACTTCTACACAACATCTGACAGAGCTCTTAACACCGAATGGATCTTCTAGCCCAAAGTTCCAAAGTCCTTCCACACTCCTCCCCAAACATGATCAGGTTGTCACAGGCATATCCAACTCTTCTGGTACCAATTTGTCTTAGTCAGGGTTTCTCTTCTCACACAAACATCATGACCAAGAAACAGTTGGGGAGGAAAGGGTTTATTCAGCTTACATTTCCACATTGCTGTTAATCACCAAGGAAGTCAGGTCTGGAACTCAAGCAAAGCAGGAAGCAGGAGCAGAGGCCATGGAGGGATGTTCTTTACTGGCTTGATTCCCCTGGCTTGCTCAGCCTGCTCTCTTATAGAACCCAAGACTACCAGCCCAGAGATGGTCCCACCCACAAGGGGCCTTTCCCCCTTGATCACTAACTGAGAAAATGCCTTACAGCTGGATCTCATGGAGGCATTTCCTTAACTGAAGCTCCTTTCTCTGTGATAACTCCAGCTGTGTCAAGTTGACACAAAACTAGCCAGTACACCAATCATAAAAGAACACATATGATATGCACTCACTGAATGGTGGATATTAGCTCAGATGCTAGGAATACTCAAGACACATTCACAAATCACGAGAAACTCAAGAAGAAGGAAGACCAAAGTGTGGATACTTGTATCCTTCTTAGAAGCAGGGAACAAAACACCCATGGAAAGAGTTACAGAGACAAAGTGTGCAGTAGAGACTGAAGAAATGACCATCTAGAGATTTACTCAACTGGCCATCTATCCCATAAACAATCACCAAATGCAGACACTGTTGTGGCTGCCAACAAGTGCTTGCTGACAGGAGCCTGATATAGCTGTCTCCCGAGAAGCTCTGCCAGTGCCTCACAAACACAGAGGTAGATGTTCACAGTCATCCATTTGCCTGAGCATAGGGTCCCAAATGAAGGAGCTACAGAAAGGACCCAAGGAGCTGAAGGGTTTTGCAACCCCATAAGAGGAACAACAATATAAGCCAGCCAGTAACCCCCCCCCCAGCTCCCAGGGACTAAACCACCAACCAAAGAGCACACATGGTGGGACTCATGGCTCCAGCTGCATATGCAGCAGAGGATGGCCTAGTCAGACATCAGTGGGAGGAGAGACTCTTTGTCCTATGAAGGCTCTATGCTCCAGATTAGGGGAATGCCAGTGCCAGGAAGCAGCTGTGGGTGGATTGGTGAGCAGGGATGGTGGAGGGGATAGGTGGAGGGTGTTTTTCCAAGGGGAAACCAAGAAAAAGGATAACATTTGAAATTTAAATAAAGAAAATATCCAATAAAAACAAAACAAAACAATACAAACAAAAACAAACACACAAACAAGCAACAAGAGCAACAACAAAACAGGCTCCTATAATCCCAGGACTATAAAGGTCTAAATAGGTGTATCTTGGGGCATTACACACCTGCCTGTCTGACTTAACTGCCAAGTGACAGGTCTAGTCAATGATCCTTTTACAAAAAGCAGGGTATGTAGTATAAAGAAGGGCTCTTAATGCCTATCTCTGGCTTCAACCTACATGTTCTGAAATATATGAATGAAGTGTCTTGCTCATATATACACATGAAAACACATATAACACACACCTAGACCTCTCTCTCTCTGTTTCTCTCTCTCTCTCTCTCTCTCAATCTCTCTCTCTCTCTCTCTCTCTCTCTCTCTCTCTTTCTCTCTCTCTCACACACACACAAACACACACACAAACACACAAACACACACAAATTAATATGGAATGGAGACTTACAAAGAGGAAGGAAGGTATATATAAAGGAGATAGAAATGATGAAGGAATAAATATGGAAAAGCAAGTGTGAACAGAATGCATTATACATGTGGATGAAATTGTATATAAAAACTTTCAGGCACTGTACTACTAACTACCAACCTAAAGAAAATAGTTTGTTTGTTTGCTTGTTTGCTTGTTTTTTTTTTTTTTACAGAGATATGTGGGAACATGTCTCTCTCTCTGTGTGTGTGTGTGTGTGTGTGTGTGAGTGTTTAAAACAATACAGTAAAAGATTATCTAATTCATGGTCTCATTTATGTAAAATCCAGAAGATACAAACTAGCATAGTAACATTATTTACTGACCACCAATGGCTGTTAGGAAGTAAGACAACTAACAGAAAACATTACGAAGAGCTAGGGAGGGGAAATGTTCAATGGTGATTAATCTACACTGGGTGTATAAGATGGGTGTGGGGGTGTATGGACAAATATAGATATCCATATATGTATAATTATTTATTTTAATTATGATACATATTAAAGAACTTAAATGGGATTTATCTATAGTGAGAATGCAATGCCTTTTGAAAGCACCATAGGCTATCAAATAAAACATAAATACTAATCACTGGTATGAATTACTTCTTTTCAGGATTCTGGTCAATGAGAAGCCAAAGAAAGCCCCTCCCCAAAACATTACAATCTGGTTCCATTGCTCTTGGTTCCTCCCTAGAACTTGAATGTAAGACTCTTGTTGAAGATGACAAATACCTTATTCAAAGGACAGGGAACAATCAAGCTGGTAACCAAACAGCAGCTTTATTCCTGCTAGCTGACTTTCTTAATGCTAGAAGTTTCTATCCATGCTATTGGAGGAGAAGCATCATCAAGAGTCTTACCTAACTGACAGCTCTGGGAACTGTAACAATTGGCCTGAAAGAAAATATGTCCAGTGGTAAAACAGTGGCAGAAATATTGTCAGAGCAACCAACTATTTTCTGATTAAATTAAAAACCTGCTCTATAATGTGAACTCTATGCTTTGTATCATTGTCAGAGACAAAATTCCGGGGCATTCTCTGTCATTACCCCTAAGGTCAACCCTGATGCTTTTGTTCTACTAATAAACACAGTTAAAAATTGATCCCAGCCAGATGTCTGGACACTTTTCCCCTCAGAGGAGAGTTGGCCTCCAGGGAGGGCTGTGACAGAGGGACCAGGTGAAAACATCATCTTGTATCCAGGGTCCCTCAGAGACCAGTCTGCTCAGGAGAGAGCTCAGGCAGTAGAAGCAACATAGCTTCTGGGTCCGGGTCCCTTTCAGGCCTATATCTTCAGTCAGGAGGCAGAGCTGAGCTCCAGACCTCTGCACACCTTCCCTGCAAGATGAGAGAGAGCTTGCCTTCAGAGAGTACTCTGGCCACTGAGACTCAGGAGAGAGTTGACTCCCAGGACTGCTAACAGAGGCTAACAGAATCACAGAAGGAACAAGCTCCAGCCAGAGACAGTTATAACAACTAACACCAGAGATTACAGGATGGCGAAAGGCAAACATAAGAGTCTTACTAGCAGAAACCAAGAACACTCAGCATCATCAGAACCTAGCACTCCTACCACAGCGAGTCCTAAATACCTCAACACACCTGAAAAGCAAGATTCTGATTTAAAATCATATCTCATGAAGCTGGTAGAGGATTTTAAGAAGGACATTAATTATTCCCTTAAAGAAATAGAGAAGAATTCAGCTAAAGATGTTGAAGTGCCCATAGAAGAAACACAAAAATCCCTTAAAGAATTACAGGAAAACACAACCAAACAGGTAATGGAATTGAACAATACCACAAATGGAGAAAGCAAAGTATTGCATGACAAAGCCAAATTCACACAATATCTTTCCACGAATCCAGCCCTTCAAAGGATAATAAAGGGAAAACACCAACACAAGAACGGGAATTACGGCCTAAAAAAGGAAGAAAGTAATCTTACAACAAACCTAAAAGAAAACAGCCGCAAGAACAGAATACCAACTCTAACAACAAAAATAATAAGAACCAACAATTACTTTTCCTTACTATCTCTTAATATCAATGGATTCAATTCCCTTATAAAAAGACATAGACAGATTGGCTACACAAACAGGACCCAACATTTTTCTGCTTACAGGAAACCCACCTCAGGGAAAAAGACAGACACTATCTCAGAGTGAAAGGCTGGAAAACAACTTTCCAAACAAATGGCCCGAAGAAACAAGCTTGAGTAGCCATTCTAATATCGAATAAAATTGACTTCCAATTCAAAGTTATCAAAAAAGACAAGGAGGGGCACTTCATACTCATCAAAGGTGAAATCTTCCAAGATGAACTCTCAATTCTGAATATCTATGCTCCAAATGCAAGGGCAGCCACGTTCATTAAAGAAACTTTAGTAAATGTGGAGAGCCGTGCCGCAAGCAATCGCGTGCGTGCGCATGCTGTGAGCAATCGCCATTCACTGCCCATCGCGGCGTAGTAATGGGGTGATGGCCGAGCAACGAATCAGGAGCTGTCACGCCACATCAGGTGCTGAAACGTCATGCTGCAGGTTATATAAGCAGTGACATTTTCTGGGTTCAGGGTCTTCCCTCCTGATAAGTAAGCAATAAAAGCTTTGCCGCAGAAGATTCCAGTTGTCCTGAGTATGTTCTTGCCAGCGGGGACAAAAGCTCGGGCAATAAGTGGTGCCGAAACCCAGGAGCTACCATCACACCGGCGCAAGGGAGATCCCTCGTTCGCGAGGCGGAACCAGAACTGCGGGACAAATTACAGCTTTACGAGGTATGTCTGGCCTTGAACTTTCTCCAGTGTTAGAAGCCTTTTTGTTTCTTTTCACATGTCAACAAGTGGTTAAGGCAGGGCAGAGAATTCTGGATGAAATTCAAGACAGTCTATCAGAGGTAAAGCGGGGAGAGAGAGTAGGAGCAAAGAGGAAACATGGTGTACCAATTAAGCATACAAGCCTTTCCACGGGTCTTGAACCCGAGGAAAAGTTAATGTCAGGGAAGAATACCTGGGGAGAGATTGGAAGGAAAGAGAAGGAAAAAGCAAAGAAAAAAGATCAATCAGCGGAGGTTTCTAGGAGAAGGAACTTATACCTGCTACTAGATGAGTTTAAGGAGCTAGCTCTTAGTAGCTCAGAATCAGATGAAGGACTTAGCTCCTCTGAAGAAACGGACTTGGAGGAGGAAGCAGTTCATTATAAGGGAGAAAGGTACCAGCAAGATAAAAAGCGAGCTACTCAGTCCAGAAAAAGGCAAAAAGCGGCTGGCGAAAGCCAGCTTGCTGCTCGGCCTCCGGACTGTTGGCTTCAGGGTCCTAGTGCACCTCAGCCCTATGTGCAAAGGTACCATTCAGAGCCTTATGTGCAGAGGTATCATTCAGATTCATTCATTCCAAAAGAGGAACAGAGAAAAGTGCAGCAAGCGTTCCCAGTTTTTGAAGGAGCTGAGGGAGGGCGTATTCACGCTCCGGTAGAGTATATACAGATTAAGGAACTTGCAGAAGCAGTTCGCAATTATGGAGTCAGCGCTAATTTCACTATAGCACAAGTCGAAAGGCTTGCAAATCACGCTATGACTCCTGGTGATTGGCAGACTGTAGTAAAAGCTGAGGCCCCCAGTATGGGAATGTATCTTGAGTGGAAAGCCTTGTGGCAGGACTCCTGCCAGACGCAGGCAAGGGCCAATTCCACCATGGAAGGGGACCAAAGAACGTGGACGTTTGAATTACTTACAGGTCAGGGACAGCATGCTGCTAACCAAACAGATTATCATTGGGGAGTGTACGTTCAGATCTCAGCTGCCACTGTTAAGGCATGGAAGGCACTCTCTAAGAAGGGAGAGGCAAGTGGGCATTTGACCAAGATTACTCAAAGTGCACAGGAGTCCTTCTCAGATTTTGTGGCCAAAATGACGGAGGCAGCAGGGAGGATATTTGGTGATCCAGAGGCAGCTATGCCTTTAATTGAACAGCTGGTTTATGAACAAGCTACGCAGGAATGCAGATCAGCAATCACACCTAGAAAGAGTAAGGGGTTACAGGACTGGTTAAAGGTTTGCGGTGAGCTTGGAGGGCTGCTTACTAATGCTGGATTGGCAGCTGCCATTCTGCAGGGGCGGAGGTGCTCAGACTCAGCGGAGCTCAAACTCTGCTTTAATTGTGGCAAACCAGGACATTTAAAAAAGGACTGCAGAGCCCCTATAAAAAGGACAGCACCAGGATTGTGAACTAAATGTGGAAAAGGATATCATTGGGCTAAGGACTGTCATTCAATTAGAGATATACGAGGCAGGCTCTTGCAGCCTACAAGGTCTTATTGTCCACCCTGGAGTTGTAGATCAGGATTATAAAGGGGAACTTCAGGTTCTCTGTTCTTGTCCTCAAGGTGTCTTTTCTATATCACAAGGGGACAGAATAGCTCAACTAATAATTTTGCCAAGCCTACATGGCTGTTTTCCTTCCTCTGGTATTCCTTGAGCTTCCAGAAGGATTGGTTCTACTGGAAATGATTCTGCTTACTTAATAATGCCTTTAGATTCCAGGCCATCCTTGGAGTTAGTTATAGAAGGGAAACAATTTAAGGGAATTTTAGATACAGGAGCAGACAAAAGTATTATTTCTTCTCACTGGTGGCCAAAAACCTGGCCCGTAACTCAGTCATCACACTCTTTACAAGGGCTAGGCTATCAGTCCTGCTCCACTATTAGCTCCCGTTCTTTGAGCTGGCAAATGGATGTCACGCATATTTCCTCCTTTGGGAAAAATCAATATTTACATGTTTGCTAATCTGTCTAGGCAGATTTCTTTGTATCTTGCAAGAAATTGGTCTGAAAGATTCGATGAGACCCTTGAGGCCCTGAGAGCGGCTGTTCTCAGGATCAACTCGACATGAGTGGACCTGTCATTGACAGAGGGTCTCTCCTCCTGGATTTCATCTGCTTTTTCTTATTTTAAGGAATGGGTGGGGGTAGTTTTATTTGGTGTTGCCACCTGCTGTGGATTTGTGTTTATGCTCTGGTTAGTTTGCAAGCTCAGAACCCAACAAACAAATGACAAGGTTGTTATTGCTCAAGCACTTGCAGCCATTGAACAAGGGGCCTCCCCTGAAATTTGGCTGTCCATGCTTAAGACCTAAATGGCATCTGAGTTCTCTGCTATTGTGTCCCACGGATTTGTGGATACATTGCACTGGGATGTAAGAGACTCAACGCTCATTGATCAGCACTTACACCTTGCTGAGGTTTACTAATTAGTTTTTTGGCTGGCCTCTTTTATAGAGTTCTCCCTAGGTCATTTAGCAGTTACTGTCACACAGTACTGCGGTATCCAGAGACGGGCAACTTTCCTCATGCACAGACCAACCTAAGACATGGGACCTGGTGGCGATAGGGTTACCCTATGACAGGAAAGGCTGTGGCATTGGAGGAATGACCCAAGACAGGAGCCACAGCAGATGGACATGACTGCAGAGGCCTAGACCAGCCTCAAATTTTAATAAAATAAAAAGGGATCAACCAAGTGGAAACAATAAGAGCTATTCAAAGAATAAAGCAAACCAGGATCTGGTTCTTTGAGAAAATCAACAAGATAGATAAACCCTTAGCCAGACTAACTAGAGGGCACAGGGACAGTATCCTAATTAACAAAATCAGAAATGAAAAGGGAGGCATAACAACAGATCCTGAAGAAATCCAAAACACCATCTGATCCTTCTACAAAAGGCTATACTCAACAAAACTGGAAAACCTGGATGAAATGGACAAATTTCTAGACAGATACCAGGTATCAAAGTTAAATCAGGATCAAGTTAATGATCTAAACAGTCCCATATCCCCTAAAGAAATAGAAGCAGTCATTAATAGTCTCCCAGCCAAAAAAATCCCAGGACCAGACGGATTTAGTGCAGAGATCTACAGACCTTTAAAGAAGACCTAATTCCAATTCTCCTCAAACTATTGCACAAAATAGAAACAGAAGGTATTCCACCCAATTCATTTTATGAAGCTACAATTAGTCTGATACCTAAACCATGTAAGGACACAACAAAGAAAGAGAACTTCAGACCAATTTTCCTTATGGATATTTATGTAAAAATACCTAATAAATACCTCACTAACTGAATCCAAGAACACATCAAAACGATCATTCATCAAGTTTAAGTAGGCTTCATTCCAGGGATGCAGGGATGGTTTAATATATGGAAATTCATCAACATAATCCACTATAAGACCAAACTCAAAGACAAAAACCACATGATCATCTTGTTAGATGCTGAGAAAGCATTTGGCATAATCTATCACCCATTCATGATAAAAGACTTGGGAAGATCAGGAATTCAAGGCCCATACCTAAACATAATAAGAGCAATAGAGAGCAAACCAGTAGCCAACATTGAAATAAATGGAGAGAAAGTTGAAGCAATCCCACTAAAATTAGGGAATAGACAAGGCTGCCTATTTTCTTTCTACGTATTCTATATAGTACTCGAAGTCTGGGCCAGAGCATTTAGACAACAAATGGAGATCAAGGGGATACAAATTTGAAAGGAAGAAGTCAAAATATCACTTTTTGCAGATGATATGATAGTATATATAAGTGACCATAAAATTTCCACCAAGGAACTCCTTAACCTGATAAACAGGTTCAGTGAAGTAGGTTGATATAAAATTAACTCAAACAAATCAGTGGTATTTCTTTTCACAAAGAATAAACAGGTTGAGAAAGAAATTGGGGAAACATTACCCTTCACAAAAATCACAAATAATATAAAATACCTAGGTGTGACTCTAACTAAGGAAGTGGAAGATCTGTATGATAAGAACTTCAAGTCGCTGAAGAAAGAAATCGAAGAAGTTTTCAGAAGATGGAAAGATCTCCCATGCTCATGGATTGGAAAGATGAACATAGTCAAAATGGCTATCTTGCTGAAAGCAATCTACAGATTCAATGCAATCCCCATCAAAATTCCAACTCAATTCTTCACCAAGTTAGAAAGAGCAATTTGCAAATTCATCTGGAATAACAAAAAACCTACGAGAGCAAGAACTCTTCTCAACAATAAAAGAACCTCAGGGGAATCAGATTCTCTTTGTGCTTTGGAGCTGGAAACTTTGCACTGAGAAACTTGGCTAAAGCACTTTGGTTTTACACTGGAGTGTGAAGATGACTGCTCGGAGCAGTGTGCTCCTTCCTTCATTGTTGATTTACAAGTAAACAGATCTGGACTCTGTCCTGAGCTTGCCCTTGGAAGGATTGTGGAATAGTTCTGTTCTGTTTCATGCTGTTCATTCAGAAGTGGAGGTTTAGCTTTTTTTTTTCCTTTTCCTTTTTCTGTCTTTCAGTTACACAGGCAACTAGCACATTTTCATGCATCTGTGACTAGTGAGAGATGTCAAGCAATAATCTTGATTGCTTTTCTCGAAGATATGTTTATGATCGACGTCACTGGAGATTTTAAAACCGGTACCCAGGGTAATTGTTCCAGAAGTGACGATAGAAAATAGATAGAGGAGTGTCAGAGGGAGAAGCATCTTGTGAGCTTATGACTAGGCTTAAAAAATATTTACGATATATTCCACTTTAAGATATTCTCATTGACAGGATTTCCCAAGGTCCCTACATTCCCACTTTAGAGATATATTGTGGCAGCAAAGAAATATTGTGGCTATAAGACAAATTATAGCTGGGTGTGGTGGCGCACGCCTTTAATCCCAGCACTCGAAAGGCAGAGGCAGGCGGATTTCTGAGTTCGAGGCAGCCTGGTCTACAAAGTGAGTTCCAGGAGAGCCAGGGTTATATCGAGAAACCCTGTCTTGAAAAACAAAAACAAAACAAAACAAAACGAAAAGACAAGTTATGTATTAATTCTCCATTTGTTTTTCTTTTAACTCTAGTTAAGGAGGATGATGCAACATCAGCTGGAAAGAGATTAGCAGAGAAAAGGCCAAGGGTAAAAGGGCATTTGGAAAAAGAACAGAAAATATCTTCTGCCTTTAGTCCATCTGAGGCAACAGACAGTGCTTTGTGACAGAGGCTTACAGGGTCCCTTAGTGGGGCACAGCTCTTTAGGTGTGCAACCTGTGTCAGGGCTCCACATATTCTACAGATGGCAGCACATCGGCGTTGGCTTCTCATGAGCTTCCTTTTCCTTGAGGTTATTCTCTTGGAGGCTGCAAAAATCCTGACTATATCTACACTGAGTAAGTTCTTGTTGGGAATGTAGAGCCTTGTGAGACTGTAATGCCTGGGTTAACATGTTTCACAAAAATGACACATAGTTGACCATGCATGAGGTTTTTCTACCTAGGTGTGGACCACACCTGGGGCAGGGGCTATGGAGTGTGTGTAAAGTTGTGCTTAGAGAGGACTCTACCCAAGGGAGAGAACAGCAGTAGATGGTGATATAATGTGATGTGGAAACAGAAGGAGGAATGCAGGGGGGGGTGGGGTTGTAAGAAAGGCTTCTCTACTGGGGTTTTAGTTGTGAGTGGGTGGGAGGCAGATCAGGAAAAGTGATCTGCCTATTCATCCAACAAAGGGAGCAGTGAACATTTCTTGATTTTTCTGGGTAGGCTAACATTCATAAACCTTTTGGTTTTTAAAAGATGTTCTCCTTCTTATAAGCACCCAGGCCTCAAAGTTCGCATGTCACCAGGACATCATCTTATTCCAGGACCTAATCCATTACCCTTAACACCACAAACATCCTGGCTCCATGGTTTGGTCTGGAGCTCATGATAACAGCAGCTTCATATACATGGATCACTGATAAAAGACTGGGTTAGCTAGGAGAAATACACATTAGTGACAACTGATAACAGGTCACATGAAGGCTGTATATAGGCTTTGTGAAAACATTCTTTTTCAAATGGTCAACTTGTTTGTATTTATAGTTGAATAGAATATGACTGAAGAATTAGGGCAAGAAAGAACACAGACAGAATAGTGTGGCAGACGTGATGAAAGGGTTATCGCATTGTGCCAGGTAAGAATTTAAGCAAAATTAACCTTCAAAGATCTGCAAAGGACGACAAACTCTTAATTTCTAACCTGTGATCATAACTCACTTATAATAGATATTACCCACAAGCCAAATTATCTGTTATTTTATGGCAAAGCTATAGACATTCTGGATTTAACAATGAACGGGTAAGTTAGCCTCCACTGGTCCCTCTTCACTATTTCTAACTACCTCAGCTAGATGATGATTTTATGGAAAGCAGAAGTTTTCTTTTAAGCTCTGCAAAAATAATCATTATACAGGACTGGTGTCAAAGATTTACCTGAGTCGTAAAACCCTAGCATTCTAGAACATTCTCAGTGGTAGGGGCAAAATATTCAGGGACTTATCTTATGTTTCCAAGGGGTGAAAATTAGGAATATTTTCTGCCAAGGTAAAACTGAAAGAATGGGTGGGCATCTTCTCAAGGGTTCTATGGGCCCTTGTGTGCTTTTCCTGCTTTCTTAACAATATTGTAGATGGATAGGTGTTATAATTCTGTATTTTATGGCTCACGTGTTACTTACTTACTTTTTGTTTGTCTAGGATAATAGAATGCAAAAGTTAAAAGTGTGCCTGTATAAAGGGATGTTTGTTCTCAGCTGCTCTCAAATGGCAGGGCGCCACCCTCAGTGCACTTTCAGGGATGGAGCCTGAGGATCTCAGCAGTGGCAAAACACTGACTGGAGCCGTGGGCTTGAGCCTTCTACTCTGCTCATGTTAGAGGGACACAAGGGTCAAGAGCATGGGCTGCCTCTTGCAGGAGTAAAACTCACCTTTCTAATGTTGCATAAAAAATTCTTATGGAGTAGTTTTAGAGTGGGGTCTTGTATATTAGTGTTAACAATTCTGATGCTACATTCTATTTGCTTTTTAAAATACTATTTTTTGGGGGTATTCTAAGTTTCTTGGCTAATACCCACTTATCAGCAAGTGCATATCATGTGAGTTCTTTTGTGATTGGGTTACCTCACTCAGGATACAATCTGCAAAACACATGAAACTCAAGAAGGAAGACCAATGTGTGGATAATTTGCCCCTTTGTAGAATTAGGAACAAAATACACATGGACGGAGTTACAGAGACAAAGTTTGGAGCTGAGAGGAAAGGATGGACCACCCAGAGACTGCCCTACAGGTGGATCCATCCCATAATCAGAAACCAAATGCAGACACTATTGCATATGCCAGCAAGATTTTGCTGAAAAGACCCTTATATAGCTGTCTCTCGTGAGGCTATGCCAGTGCCTGGCAAACACAGAAGTGGATGCTCACAGTCATTTATTGGATGGGACACAGAGCCCCCAATGGAGGAGCTAGAGAAAGTACCCAAGGAGCTGAAGGGGTCTGCAACCCTATAGGTGGAACTACAATATGAACTAACCAGTGCCCCCAGAGCTCATGTCTCTAGCTGCATATGTAGCAGAAGATGGCCTAGTTGGCCATCACTGGGAAGAGAGGAGCCTTGGTCTTGCAAACTTTATATGCCCCAGTACAGGGGAACACCAGGGCCAAGAAATGGGAGTGGGTGGGTAGGGAAGCAGGGTGGGGGGCTGGTATAGGGGAATTTCACCATAAGATGAAGAATGTCTAAATTTAAAAAAGGATTTTATTTATTTTCATTTTACATATGTGTGTTTTGCCTGCATGTATGTTAGTGTATTATGCACATGGAAAGCCTGCGAAGGTTAGAAGAAAGGGTTGGACCTCCTGGAACTAGAGTTTCATATGGTTGTGAGCCATCACATGACTGACTTCTGAGAACTGAAGCCAAATCCTCTGTGAGAAAAGCAAGCACTCTTAACTGCTGAGCCATTTCTCCAGGCATGACCCTCACATCTTTGTTGAAAGATCACTATTGGTCAAAGCTCTGGGTCCTGTTTTGGGTGTTACCTACAATGTAATAGAGGGCATGAAAGAGCTGGTTTCCATCGAGGCATCCTGAGGCATTCTGTGCTTTGACACTTAGTTTTGGATTTCTTTATGTCAGCTATCTATGGTAATCAGAACCATTTTCCTTAATCTCCACAAAAAATAAACCTTATGTATTGTTTCTAGGTGCAAGCCATTATATAGTGATAAGCCGTGTGTCGCAAGTTCTTCATGAAGGTGGCCACAATGTGACCAAACTTCTTTATGAAAGTGCTAATATCCCAGGTATCTTTAAAATCAATTATTACAGTAAATTACTTAAATAACAAATGATGATTTTTTATAGAACTGTTTGACAAAATTTCTGTATTTGGCCTTGTTGAGAGTTAAGTTGTAGTGTGTGAGTGTGTGTGTGTAAGTTTTATGGATCTCATTAGACTATGTAGTCTTGGCCACATATGATATACTTCTGTAATTTACTTACTTCTGAGTATAGGTTGATTATGATTACAGTATGTGCCCCAAGCCTTAATGTGCTACAATCAGGGTTTTTAACTTAATGGTGTTGAATAATTATTGATCTATAAGAGGTAGGTCTAGTACAATCTGACTGTCCTATGAAGATAAACACTTGGAAATGAGTTACATTGTCTTATGTAATGGTGTCTTATGTACAATGAGTTACATTGTCTTATGTAATGGTGTCTTATGTTACAATGTCTTATGTAATGGTGGGTGGGTAGGGGAGTGGGAGGGTATGGGGGACTTTTGGTATAGCATTGGAAATGTAAATGAGCTAAATACCTAATTAAAAATGGGAAAAAAAAGAAAAAGTATATGATGTATTTTTTAAGGGACATTATTTAAGATAAAATAGTTTTTAAAATTAGATATTTTCTTTTTTCCCATTTTTTATTAGTTATTTAGCTCATTTACATTTCCAATGCTATACCAAAAGTCCCCCATACCCACCCACCCCCACTCCCATACCCACCCACCCCCACTCCCATACTCACCCACCCCCACTCCCCTACCCACCCACTCCCCCTTTTTGGCCCTGGCGTTCCCCTGTACTGGGGCATATAAAGTTTGTATGTCCAATGGGCCTCTCTTTCCAGTGATGGCCGACTAGGCCATCTTTTGACACATATGCAGCTAGAGTCAAGAGCTCCGGGGTACTGGTTAGTTCATAATGTTGTTCCACCTATAGGGTTGCAGATCCCTTTAGCTCCTTGGGTTCTTTCTCTAGCTCCTCCATTGGGAGCCCTGTGATCCATTAGATATTTTCTTTATTTACATTTCAAATTTTATCCCCTTTCCTAATTTCATCTCTGAAAATCCCCTATCTATCTCCTCCCCACTTCTCCTGCTCTCTAACCCACCCACTCCCATTCCTGGTTCTGCCATTCCCCTATATTGGGGCATAGAGGCTTCACAGGACCAAGAGCCACTCCTCTTTCCATGGGTATTTTGTTCCCCATTCTAAAATGGAATGAAGTATCCACATTTTGGCCTTCCTTCTTCTTGAGTTTCATGTGTTTTGCAAATTGCATCTTAGGTCTTCTAAATTTCTGGGCTAATATCCACTTATCAGTGAGTGCATATCATGTGTGTTCTTTTGTGATTGGGTTACCTCACTCAGGATGATATCCTCCAGATACATCCATTTGCCTAAGAGTTTCATAAATTCATTGTTTTTAATTTCTGAGTTGTACTCCATTGTGTATATGTACCATATTTTCTGTATTCATTCTTTTGTTGAGGGACATCTGGGTTCATTCCAGCTTCTGGCTATTATAAATTCCAGCTTCTGGCTATTATAAATAAGGCTGCTATGAACATAGCAGAGCATGTGTCCTTATTACAAGTTGGATCATCTGGGTATATACCCAGGAGGGGTATTGCTGGATTTTACAGTAGCACTATGCCCAATTTTCTGAGGAACTGCCAAACTGATTTCCAGAGTGGTTGTACCAGCTTGCAATCCCACCAGCAATGGAAGAGTGTTCTTCTTTCTCCACATCCTTGCCAGCATCTGCTGTCACATGAATTTTTATCTTACCCCTTCTGACTAGTGTAAGGTGGAATCTCAGGATTGTTTTGATTTGTATTTCCCTAATGATTAAGGATGTTGAAATATTTTTCAGTTGCTCCTCAGTCATTCCATATTCCTCAGTTGAGAATTCTTTGTTTAGCTCTCTACCCCCTTTTTTCATGGGATTATTTGAATCTCTGGTGTCCAGCTCCTGAGTTCGTTGTATATATTGGATATTAGGCCTCCATCAGATTTAGGATTGGAGATGATCCTTTACCAATGTGTTGGTGGCCGTTTTGTCTTATTGACAGTGTCTTCTTCCTTAAAGAAGCTTTGCAATTTTATGAGGTCCCATTTTTTGATTCTTGATCTTACAGCACAAGCCATTGCTGTTCTGTTCAGGAATTTTTCCACTGTGCCCATATCTTCAAGGCTTTTCCCCACTTTCTCCTCTATAAGTTTCCGAGTCTCTGATTTTATGTGGAGTTCCTTGATCCACTTAGATTTGAGCTTTGTACAAGGAGATAAGAATGGATGAATTTGCATTCTTCTACATGATAACTGCCAGTTGTGCCAGCACCATTTGTTGAAAATGCTGCCTTTTTTCCACTGGATGGTTTTAGCTCCCTTGTTAAAGATCAAGTGACCATAGGTTTGTGGGTTCATTTCTCAGTCTTCAATTCTATTCCATTGATCTCCCTGTTGGTCACTATACCTGTACCATGCAGTTTTTTTTTTATCACAATTGCTCTGTAGTACAGCTTTAGGTCAGGCATGCTGATTCCACCCAAGATTCTTTTTTGTTGAGAATAGTTTTTGCTATCCTAGGTTTTTTGTTATTCCAGATGAATTTGCCAATTGCCCTTTCTAACTCAGGGAAGAATTGAGTTGGAATTTTGATGGGAATTGCATTGAATCTGTAGGTTATTTTTGGCAAGATAGCCATTTTAACTATATTAATCCTGTCAATCCATGTGCATGGGAGACCTTTCCATCTTCTGAGATTTTCTTTGACTTCTTTCTTCAAGAGACTTGAAGTTCTTATCATACAGACCTTTCACTTCCTTAGTTAGAGTCACACCAAGGTATTATATATTATTTGTGTCTATTGTGAAGGCTGTTGCTTCCCTAATTTCTTTCTCATCCTGTTTAACCTTGGTGTAAAGAAAGGCCACTGATTTGTTTGAGTTAATTTTATATCCGGCTACTGCACTGAAGCTGTTTATCAGGTTTAGGAGTTCTCTGGTGGAATTTTTAGGGTCACTTATATATACTATCATATCATCTGCAAATAGTGATATTTTGATTTCTTCCTTTCCAATTTCTATCCCTTTCATCTCCTTTTGTTGCCTAATTGCTCTGGCTAGGACTTCAAGCACTATATCGAATATATAGGGAAAAAGTGGGCAGCCTTGTCTAGTTCCTGATTTTAGTGGGATTGCTTCAAGTTTCTCTCCATTGAGTTTGATGTTGGCTAGTGGTTTGATGTATATTGCTTTTCTTATGTTTAGTTATGGGCTTTGATTTCCTGATCTTTCCAAGACTTTTATCATGAAGGGGTGTTGCATTTTGTCAAACGATTTCTCAGCATCTAACAAGATGATCATGTGGGTTTTGTCTTTGAGTTTGTTTGTTTATTTAGTGGATTACATTGTATATTAAGCCATCCCTGCATCCTTGGGATGAAGCTTACTTGGTCAGGATGGATGATTGCTTTGATGTGTTCTTGGATTTGGTTAGCAAGAATTTTATTGAGTACTTTTGCATCAATATTCATAAGGGAAATTGGTCGGAAGTTCTCTTTCTTTGTTGGGTCTTTGTGTCTTTTAAGTATCAGAGTAATTGTGGCTTCATAGAATGAATTGGGTAGAATACCTTCTATTTCTATTTTGTGCAATAGTTTGAGGAGAATTGAAATTAGGTCTTCTTTGAAGTTCTGATAGAACTCTGCACTAAATTCATCTGGTCCTGGACTTTTTTTTTTTTTTTTTTTTTTTTTTTTTTTTTTTTTTTGGTTGGGAGGCTATATATGACTGCTTTTATTTCTTTAGGGGATATGGAACTGTTTAGATTATTAATCTGATCTTGATTTAATTTTGGTACCTGGTATCTGTCTAGAAGTTTATCCATTTCATCCAGGTTTTCCAGTTTTGTTACATATAGCCTTTTGCAGTAGGATCTGATGATGCTTTGGATTTCCTCTGGTTCTGTTGTTATGTCTCCGTTTTCATTTCTGATTTTGTTAATTAGGATACTGTCCCTGTGCCCTCTAGTTAATCTGGCTAAGGGTTTATCTACTTTGTTGATTTTCTCAAAAAAACCAGCTCCTGGTTTGGTTGATTCTTTGAATAGTTCTTATTGTTTCCAGTTAATTGATTTTAGCCCTGAGTTTAATTATTTTCTGCCATCTGCTCCTCTTGGGTGAATTTGCTTCCTTTTGTTCTAGAGTTTTTAGGTGTGCTGTCAAGCTGCTAGTGTATGCTTTCTCTAGTTTGTTTTGTTTTGTTTTGTTTTGTTTTGTTTTGTTTTGTTTTGTTTTGTTTTGTTTTGGAGGTACTCAGAGCTATGAGTTTTCCTCTTAGGACTGCTTTCATTGTGTCCCATACGTTTGGGTATGTTGTGGCTTCATTTTCATTAAACTCTAAAAATTCTTTAATTTCTTTCTTCATTTCTTCCTTGCCCAAGTTATTATTGAGTAGAGTGTTGTTCAGCTTCCACTTCAATGTTGACTTTCTATTATCCATGTTGTTATTGAAGATCAGCCTTAGTTGTGGTGATCTGATAGGATTAATTGGATAATTTCAATATTTTTGTATCTGTTGAGGCTTGTTTTTGACTGATTAGATGGTCAGTTTTGGAGTAGGTACCCTGAGGTGCTAAGAAGGTATATCCCTTTGTTTTAGGATAAAATGTTCTGTAGATATCTGTTAAATCTATTTGTTTCATAACTTCTGTTAGTTTCACTGTGTCTCTGTTTAATTTCTGTTTCCAGGATCTGTTCATTGATGAGAGTGGGGTGCTGAAGTCTCCCACTATTATTGTGTGAGGTGCAATGTGTGCTTTGATCTTTACTAGAGTTTCTTTAATGAACGTGGCTGCCCTTGCATTTGGAGCATAGATATTCAGAACTGAGAGTTCCTCTTGGAATATTTTACCTTTATGAATATGCAGTGCCCCTCCTTGTCCTTTCTGGTAACTTTGGGTTAGAAGTTAATTTTATTCGATATTAAAATGGCTACTTCTACTTGTTGTTTTGGACTGTTTGCTTGGAAAATTGTTTTCCAGCCTTTTATTCTGAGGTACTGTCTGTCTTTGTCCTTGAGGTGGGTTTCCTTTATGTAGCAAAATGTTGGGTCATGTTTGTATAGCCAGTCTGTTAGTCTATGTGTTTTATTGGGGAATTGAGTCCATTGCTGTTAAGAGATATTAAGGAAAAGTAATTGTTAATTCCTGTTATTTTTATTGTTAGAGTTGGGATTCTATTTTTATAGCTATCTTCTTTTAGGTTTGTTAAAGGATTACTTTCTTGCTTTTCCTAGAGCGTCATTTCCCTCCTTGTTTTGGAGTTTTCCCTTTATTATCCTTTGAAGGGCTGGATTCATGGAAAGATATTGCATGAATTTGGTTTTGTCATGGACTACTTTGGTTTCTCCATCTATGGTAATTGAGAGTTTTGCTGGCTATAATAGCCTGGGCTGGCATTTGTGTTCTCTTAGGGTCTGGTCTGTATAACATCTGTCAAGGATCTTCTGGCTTTCATAGTCTCTGGTGAGAAGTCTGGAGTAATTCTAATAGGTCTGCCTATATATGTTACTTGACCATTTTCCCTTACTGCTTTTAATATTCTATCCTTATTTAGTGCATTTGTTTTTCTGAATATTATGTGTTGGGAGGAATTTCTTTTCTGGTTCAGTCTATTTGGAGTTCTGTAGGCTTCTTGTATGTCCATGGGCATCTCTTTCTTTAGGTTAGGAAAGTTTTGTTCTATAATTTTGTTGAAGATATTTATTGGCCCTTTAAGTTTAATATCTTTATTCTCATCGATACCTATTATCCATAGGTTTGGTCTTCTCATCGTGTCCTAGATGTCCTGGAAGTTTTGAGTTAGGATCTTTTTGTATTTTGCATTTTCTTTGATTGTTGTGTCCATGTTTTTGGGGAATCTTCTGCACCTGAGATTCTGCCTTCCTTGTCTTTTATTCTCTTGCTGATGCTTGCATCTATGGTTCCTGATTTCTTTCCTAGGTTTTCTATCTCCAGAGTTGTCTCCCTTTATGATTTCTTTATTGTTTCTACTTTAGATCCTAGATGTTTTTGTTCAATTCTCTCACCTGTTTGGTACTGTTTTCCTGTAAGTCTCTAAGGGATTTTTGTGTTTCCTATTTAAGGGCTTCTAGCTGTTTGCCTGTGTTTTCCTGTATTTCCTTCTTAAAATCCTCCATCATCACTATGAGAAGTGACTTTATATCCATGTGTTGCTTATCTGGTGTGATGGTGTATCCAGGACTTGCTATGGTTGGAGAGTTTGTTTCTGATGATGCCAAGTAACCTTGGTTTCTGTTGCTTCTAGTCTTGTGCTTGCTCACTGACATCTGATTATCTCAAAAGCTTGCTGCCCTCAATATATCTGATTGGAACCTGTCCTTCCTATAATCCCAGTTGATTCAGGACTCCTCAGAGTACAGTTTTCTCTATGATCCTGTGATTCCTGTCTCCTGTGAACCTGAGATTCTGGGTGTGTCAGAGTTATTGGCAGTCAAGCTTCCTCTGAGACCCTAAGATTCTTTTGTGACCAAGCTCCTGTCATCTTCGGATCCTGGAATCCTAAGTTCCTGGGCATGTTACAATGCCTGGAAGTGGTGTCTCCTCTGAGGATTGTGGGGCTGTCTGGTCTGTTTGAAATCAAGGTTTAGTAGTACCAATTAGAAGGAACCTGAGTCTCTGGTCAGGCAGGGCTCCCATATCCTTGCTCCTGCTGTCAAAGGCCCATCATAATTGGTTTTGAACAGATGTTGTGTTCCACTCACCAGTGATCCTAAGATCGCATGGAGAGTCCTCTGAGGTCTGTGGGACCGACCATCGATTTACGCACAAGGTGATGCAGAGCTGGCTCCTACCAGAAGAGACTTGTGGCCCTGGTCACTCAGGTTTTCTGCTTCCCTGCCACTGGCTCAGGCCTGGCATGATTGGATTGGAACTGAGGTTGTGTTCCACTTACCAGTGATCCTGAGATCGTGTTGCGAGTCCTCTGGGGAACTTGGGACCGCCTGCTGATTTGCCCCCAAGGTCTATATGATGTATTTTGAAGGATTGAAGTTTTTTAGGGTTTATACATAATTTCGAGTAATGGATTAGTGCCAGGAAGGAGGGTTTAATGGTTGGAAGTTATAGTTCTTTTCTTCCCATAACAAACATACTTAGACTCATTTTAAATTAACTTATCTATCTATCTATCTATCTATCTATCTATCTATCTATCTATCTATTTATCTTTCTACTAATCCACCTATCTACCTAACTATCTATTTGATTTGAGAAAGGGTCTCATGTGTCCCAGGATGGCTTCAAAATTGCTTTATAGTAAATAATAACACTTATTTTCTTGTCTTTCTTCTTCCACTTCCTGAGTTCTTGGATTATAAGTATGTGCCAAAAAATTCGATTATCAGCATCCAGTGTTAAGACTTTGTATACACTAGCAAAAACTTTAACAACTGAGCAATGTATCAATATGTGTATGCCTCACTTCCTATCAAGCATACATCTTAAGTAAACACTCTTGTTTTGGTAGATGAATGCAATAACACCACTGATCCTTAGTGATTTGATATAAATATTCAGGCTAGGACATGTTTTTATAATTGTTCTTGATTACCAGGCAACCTTTATCCCTTCTAGCAGGCTGGTTCTTATTTATAGTGAAGATTAGATAAAACAGAAACAAAAACAAACAAACAAACAAACAAACAAACAAAAAACAGATAGATAAATGTAATGAAGTCCCTCATTCAGAGTTCATTTTCCAGATTAGAATGCAGGCCTTCCTTTCCCTAACAGCACTGTTCACTTTAATCCAGAAGAACTCAAAGTATAACATTTCATTCACTATGTAAGGTGAAGTCGGTTCACTACTAGTGGGTCTAAGGAAATTAAAGTATGTGTTTATCCTTAAATATGAGAATTCACAGATACAGGGAAACACACACACAGAGACACACAGAGACACAGAAAGAGACAGAGACAGAGACAGAGACAGATAGAGACAGACACAGAGAGAGAGAGAGACAGAGAGAGAGAGAGAGACAGAGAGAGATAGAAATAGACACACACACACACACACAGAGATAGAGAGAGAGAGAGAGAGAGAGAGAGAGAGAGAGAGAGAGAGAGAGAGAGGTCACAATCACCATGTGAAGTGTCATCAGCCAACTGACTCTCTTCTGTGTTGAAAAATATCAATAATTGAATCAGGGATAAGGGTATAGAGAGGGCCATGTGTACCCTCTGGATATCATTCCACTTGACTGTTTCTGTAACACACTGCTGAAAGGAGGAGGGATTGGCAAGTTTGGATTGACCTGTTTCTAGGAAATCTCAGTTCCAGACTTTCTCTCACAGAGCACTCTACTCTCTCATGTACCACTCTGTCCTTGCTGGCTTAGCCTATAAATTCCTTCCAGCTGTCTTGTCCTTCCTAAAATCTGAATTTAATCTTCTCATTCAGGATGAATGCCTGAGTGGATTTGAATACGTCCTTCATGACCTGGATTCTGAAAACTAACTCCAATGGTTACCAAGTATCCTGTGCCTCCTAATGAACAATGTGTGAAGAACATTTTACACAGACAGTATTTCTAGTTTAGATTTTTAGTCATTTAACATGCAAAGCAGATCTGTCTATTTTTCCCTTTTGTTCACACTTCATTCTGAAAAGTAATTTACTGGGTTAGCATTGACAAATTCATCATAACTAAAACAATCAGTTGTACATATATGGATATCAGTGTTTAAATATCTGAACACTGTGAAGTTTTGTCATCACAGAAGATTTCTCCTCCCTAGCTCTTCACGATGTTTTTTCTTGGCCATCTTACTTCCTAGGAAGCTTTGGTGGTCAATATAAAATATTGCTATGTTAGTTTGTATCTTCTGGGCTTTACATGAATGGGACCATAAATTAAATATTCTTTTAGATATTATGTAAACATCCATTTGTATTTGTGAATAATTCAAGGCATTTCTTAGTCATATCCTATTGGCATGGTTAACTTATTTAGTTTCCTATAGATAGAGTTCAGGCTATGTATAGTTTTCTGTGGTTAAAAAATAATCCTTTGTGAATATTTTGTATACACACACACACACACACACACACACACACACACACACACAGAAATGCACTCACACACATCCACATACCTCTGTCTAAAACCTCTATTTCTCTAGGTTGATAGGTGTGCAGTACCTGAAGGTCTTTATATACAATTTCATTCAAATAAATAATGCATTCTTGTCACACCACTGCACTTACTCCTCTAACCTCTCAACCTCTTGTCTATTTCTCTTCTTTTTTGCAATTCAATCCCAAGTCTGTATTCATGTGTCTGTGTGTAAGTGTGTGTGTGTGTGTGTGCGTGAGAGAGAGAGAGAGAGAGAGAGAGAGAGAGAGAGAGAAAGATACAGAGAGACTGAGAGAACAACTGTATTTAACTAAAGTAACTAGTTGCACAAGCATGTGACTAGGACTATCCATTGGAGTTTAGGAAGCTCACTAGTGGTCAAACCATTGATGACAATAACTGTACCCCTCAGCAACCATGGACAGTCCGCAGTAGTTTCCCAAGGAGGGCAGATTTGCATTAGCCATTCTTTATCCTGTCTGGAAGTCAGGTCCAGTGTAGGCAATCACAGCTGTAGTGAAGTCACAGACATGCCATGTTCAGAAGATAATGTTTTGTGACCCCCCCTTTCCCTCTATCCAGCTTTTATCCAATTCTCATCCCTTCTGTGCAATGCTGCCTGAGCCCTGGAGAGAGTGATGTAGATAGAGCTGAGCACTGGATGTTCTCAGCACATTGAGCAGACATGGTTCTTTGCAATTACTACAGTTGGGTGCACAAAGAAATTCTCTAATGAAGGCTAACAGCAATACTTAAAATACTCAGGTATAAACATAAATATTTATAAGGTGGTTTGAAAAACATATCCATTTAGTTAAAGAAAATAGTAATTTCTTCCATACCAAAATATGGCCTCCCTAAGTCATGGACGTTTGAAGAAGTTTACAGTGCTGGGTACTTTTACCCCACTGTACAACAGGCTTTAAATCCAGTCAGAAGGTAGAAGACCACCTTCATAACACTGGGCACGTTTTCCCTGTAGGTCACTATTGTAACATAGGAGGCCCATCATTTATGTGAAAGTATTGATGAATTTTGCCCCCTAGTGTCCTGTGTAGCACCTTTCAGTCAGAAGGGAGGAAGCTCCATGTTCAGTCCCAGTTCGAGTTTGTTCTGCCTTATAACCAAAGCTGTGGTGACCTCAGCTATGTGATCAAGATCTGCTGGGCAATCAAGAGCAATGGCAGCAGCCTATGCTGTCTTGAGGGCTTCATTGGCCTCCAGATCAACAACTCCTAGGAATGTGTCCCACACTAGCACAGGGTCTTTTTGTTTGATTGCTCTTGACTTCTGAGATCAGCATTATCTAAGTATACATGACATCTCTATTTAAACAATTTAAAACATGTTTTATGAATGGTTTTGACAGTAAGCTTCTTTACTGACTGTGTATGTGTGTGTGCATGCTAATGTGTGGAGATCAAGGGACAGCCTGCAGGAGTTTCCAGTATCTGAATCCCAGAGATCAAACTCAGGCCACCAGCCTTGGCAGTGAGTACCTTAATCTGCTGAGCCATCTCAGTGGCCCTTTGAGATTTTATTTTCTTCTTTTAAAATTATCTTCTAAACTAGTGGATTTCCATATGTCTCCTGTATAGTCTTTAGCTTTGTTTAGCTGTTCTCCACCTCTCTCCTAATCTCTTTTTGGTTATTGCTTCATTTCCCTTGCCAATGGTGGGTGTACTTAAAAGTTTCTTATATTTACAACTTTCCCCCGAGAGACCCAACCAATATCATTAAAAAGAATGGCCACACTCATGGAAATTTTGAGTGTTTTCCCCCCATGGAACATTTTAATAGCATTAAAAAATCTGCAGATGTGTAATCAATGGGGATAGAAAGGGCATTTTCCAGGATTCTGGGTGATTGATGACTGTGTTGTGTGGGCACAAGCATCCTGCTGGATTTACTCATCTGTACATTGTGTTGTGTATGGGATCCATTCTAATACTTTATATGAGCACCGCCTGGCAGATGTGCAGATTAGAGGCATTCACTGAGGTGAGTCAGCCACAGTTGGTGCTGGAATCTCCAATTATGACTGAGTCTGAGACACCAAGTTAGTGTGGGACTGTGTCAGATGAGCAATGAACAATGAATGGATGTTCCCAACCTATAGTCAGTCTTCAAACACAAATTATTGAAACTCTCTAGTTAGGATCACTTGAGGATTCTGGTTTAGGCCTACTTATTTTGATTTGAAATTCTCATCAATAGCAAGAGAGGATGAATTCAGTTTTTTTCTTCTTTAAGATGAGAGATATAGCTTGAAATTGTCAGAAGTGAAACCTCAAAGGGAAATCATAGTGTTCATTGTGAATGAGTAATAAGGGGAGAGCCAGACTGGCCAGTTGGGGCATAGCAAACTTTCTCTCCTCCCTCCCTCCCTCCCTCCCTCCCTCCCTCCCTCCCTCCCTCCCTCCCCCCTCCCTCCCTCCCTCCCTCCCTTTCTTCCTTCCTTCCTTCCTTCCTTCTTTCCTTCCTTCCTTCCTACTGTTCATGTTTCTTTTTGACTTTGCATCTTGACTGTGAGTAGAACCTTTGTATTTTCTCAAACAAACAAGCAAACAGAAAGAAAGAAAGAAAGAAAGAAAGAAAAACAGAGATAAAACCTGTTTGTTATCACATACTTGTAATCCAATTTCTTGACAGCTTCAAAAAGTAGGTTTGTGAATTGAAAGTCAATCAAAAGTTAGAACATGACTATCACAAAACAACAAATAAACAAACCAACCACTAATATGAAATGAATATCAATTAAAAGGCAAACAAACAAAATTATACTTCATCTATTTCATTTTGATATTTCTTTGAAACACAGAAAACTGCAGTCAAACTCATTTGTAATTAACAAAAATTGCAAATCACTATGGTGACAAAGTTGCTGAATTACATCACTTTAGAATATTTACTTCTGTGTTTTCTTACTTGTAAAGTGAAAAAATGGTAGCTATGTCTTTAAGTGAAGGGCATTATTAGAATATTTCATTATGTAGACTGTATAAAATTCTTGAATTATTGTAAAGTATCAGTAAATATGATTAGAATTCAGAATTGTGTAGAATAAAATAAATATAAGCCCACTGGAAAACAAATAAAATTTCCACATAGATGTGATATTAATTAAATTAACTGTCCTTATTACCATAATAACGTGTGGTATATTGTGATAAATTTAAATTTTACTCAGTTGGTCTTTTCTTAGATTTTAGAAAGGAAAAACCATCATATCAAGTTATTAATTGGCGTCCACCTGAAGATCAGGAAAAGAAATTTGCTGATCTTAGGCATCGACTTACAGAAGAAATAACTTATGGCAGGTAATCTTTTCCATTTCATTGAACCAAACTATTGCTAATCAAGCCTTACAAGTTGGTAGAGGATGGATGCATGATGCTTTCAGTGAGCTTAAGGGGAAGGATGACTTGGTGCTCTGATGGATACAGGGATAGATGTGTTTGGATTGTGCATGGTAGTTCACTCTTGGCTAGATAAATGATGGGCTGAAGTAATTCTCTAGAACATGGGAACTGTGCCTTATTATTATTATTAAGTTACCTGTCAACAAGTTTCCTGTCATATATGCCAGTACTGTCACTTCAACTTCTCAACTCAGGGAAAGGAGAGCCACCTTCTTCAATGTACTTTGTCACCTTCTTATGTAAATTCACTAATAGAGGGAATGCCTGTAGGCTTAGAGTTTTTAAATCATACTTTAATAAGGATTCATAGATGCTTCATTCTTCCTCCTAGCCCACTCACCAAATATAGAAGAGAAAACTGGTTAATAAGGCAATGCAGACTTGTTTAGAAGTGGTTGTTTGGGGCAATTCCAAACACAAATCAGTAGTGGTAGTCCAGTCCAATCAGCAACACCAAACACAAATCAGTAGCAGCAGCTTGACCCATAAGAAACCTTGAGGCTCTGAGGAATCAGCATGAGTCCTAGGAGGTGGCAGGCAACAGCCAGAACACCATGAGATGTTCTTTGGCATGTTTGTCTCTATGAAGTTATGACAAGTGAAGATCAGAGAAAACCAGCAAAGCATTGCTGAGTGAACCAACACAAGAGCATCCTCGCATGTCTGTGGGTTATATTTATATTCTTTCTAAGCATCATGCACCCTCTCAAGTGTCTGCTCCAGCAAAGCATTGCATGTCCTCTAATGTGTCTGCTTCAGCAAAACATCCTCTCATGTGTCTGCTTCAGCAAAACATCCTCTCATGTGTCTGCTTCAGCAAAACATCCTCTCATGTGTCTGCTTCAGCAAAACATCCTCTCATGTGTCTGCTTCAGCAAAACATCCTCTCATGTGTCTGCTTCAGCAAAACATGTTCTTACAGAACTGCTTCAAGGAAAACATCATGTCACACAACTGAGTTGATAGAGAAACCAGAAATTTCTTCTTCAAATCCCCTTGTACATGACTGTGTTATTAATTGGTCCTTTCCTATCAAACTTGCCTAAAAGCTTTCTTTTTATTTTTCCTTTTATTGAAAGTAATTTTTTCACATTATGTATTCTGATTACAGTTTCCCCTCCCTCTACTCCTCTTTACTAGATCCACTAACTTTCTGTCTCATTAGAATAAACAGGTTTCCTTTTATTTTATTGGATTTTTTTAATTTACATTTTAAAACTCAACAATAAAATTTATTCTCAACAATAAAAGAATCTCTGGTAGAATCACCATCCCTTACCTCAAGCTGTACTACAGAGCAATTTTGATAAAAACTGCATGGTACATTCACAGCGATAGACAGGTAGATCAATGGAATAGATTTGAAGACCCAGAAATGAACCCACACACCTACTGTCACTTGACCTTTGACAAAGAAGCTAAAACCATCCAGTGGAAAACAGACAACCTTTTCAACAAATGGTGCTGGCTCAACTGGCAGTTATTACGTATAGGAATGGGAATTGATCCATTCTTATCTCCTTATTCAGTGCTCAAGTCTAAGTGGATCAAGGAAGTCTACATAAAACCAGAGAAACTAAAACTTATAGAGTAGAAAGTGGGGAAGAGACTTGAATATATGGGCACTGGGAAAACATTCCTGAACCGAACAGCAATGGCTTGTCCTGTAAGATCAAGAATCGACAAATGGGACCTTAAAAAATTGCAAAGCTTCTGTAAGGCAAAGGACAATGTCAATAAGACAAAAAGGCGACCAACAGATAGGGAAAAGAT
This sequence comes from Mus musculus, assembly GCF_000001635.26. NCBI lineage: Eukaryota > Metazoa > Chordata > Mammalia > Rodentia > Muridae > Mus > Mus musculus. Next base: position 9,353,090 of record NC_000081.6, read on the forward strand.
CTTTACTAATCCTAAATCCAATAGGGGGCTAATATGCAATATATATAAAGAGCTCAAGAACTTGTATGTCAGAAAACCAAATAACCCTATTAAAAATGGGGTACAGAGCTAAACAAAGAATTCTCAACTGAGGAATACTGAATGGCTAAGAAGCACCTGAAAAAATGTTCAACATCCTTAATCATCAGGGAAATGCAAATCAAAACAACCCTGAGATTCCACCTCACACCAGTCAGAATAGCTAAGATCAAAAATTCAGGTGACAGCAGATGCTGGTGAGGATGTGGTGAGAGAGGAACACTCCTCCATTGCTGATAGGATTGCAAGCTCATACAACCACTCTGGAAATCCATTTGGCAGTTTCTCAGAAAACTGTAGATAGTACTACCAGAAGATCCAGCAACACCACTCCTGGGCATATACCCAGAATATGTTCTGATGTGCAATAAGACACGTGTTCCACTACGATCATAGCAGCCTTATTTATAATAGCCAGAAACTGGAAAGAACCCAGATGTGACTCAACAGAATGGATACAGAAAATGTGGTATTTATACAATGGAGTACTACTAAGCTATTAAAAACAATGAATTCATGAAATTCTTAGGAAAATGAATGACTCTTGAGTATATCATCCTACGTGATATAACCCAATCACAAAAGAACACACATGATATTCACTTACTGGTAAGTGAACATTAGCCCAGAATCTTGGAATACCCAAGATTCCATTTGCAAATCTCATGAAACTCAAGAAGAAGGAAGACCAAAGTATTGATACTTTGTTTCTTCTTAGAAAGAGGAACAAAATACCCATGGAAGGAGTTACAGAGAAAAAGTATGAGTAGAGCCTGAAGAAATGACCATCTAGAGACTGTTTCAACTGGGGATCTATCTCATAAATAACCACCCAAACCAGACACTATTGCATATACCAACAAGATTTTGCTGACAGGACCCTGATATAGCTGTCTCCTGTGTGGCTATGCCAGTGCCTGGCAAATACAGAAGTAGATGCTCACAGTCATCTATTGGATGGAATATAGGGTCCCCAATGAAGGAGCTACAGAAAATACCCAAGGAGATGAAGGGGTCTGCAACTCTGTAGGAGGAACAACAATATGAACTAACCAGTACCCCCAGAGCTCATGTCTCTGGCTGCATATGGAGCAGAGGATGGCCTAGTTGGTCATCAATGGGAGGAGAGTCCCTTGGTCTTGTCAAGATTTTATGACCATGTATTGGGGAATGCCAATCCCAGGATTTGGGAGTGGGTGGGTTGAGGAGCAGTTAGAGTAGGGAGGGTAGAGGGGATTTTCAGAGAGCAAACTAAGAAAGGCTATAGCATTTGAAATGTCAATGAAGAAAACATCAAAAAGAGAAAAAGAAAAAAAAAAAAAGAAAGTAAATATTTTTCTGACTATATTCTGATTATAGTTTCCCCTCCCTCTCTCCACTCCTCCTAGTACTTCCCTAATAGATACATGACCTTTCTGTATTTCATTAGAAAACAAACATGTCTCCTTTTATTAATTGGGTATTTGTTGTGTCCGGCCAGCAGACCACAACCTGGGTTCTAGCCTGGAAAGGCATTTTGGAAACCTGGAAGAGAAGAGGGGCTAGGTGGCGAGAGAAAGAAATGTAGCCAAGACGGTTATTCTGATCAAAGCTCAAATTTTACTGTTTCGA